>NC_090229.1:23154730-23454730 GCF_024489055.1 Chanodichthys erythropterus
AAATCGTGCAGTATGAACTCGGCTTTAGATATTTGGCATGCTAAATATCTGGACCTGTTCTGACTGAAAACTACATCGGTGATGACCGACAGCCAATCAGAGAGCAAGATACAGAGCAGCGGGGAGTTCGGGGAGGAGTTATAGACCACTCTTGTTGCAGAACACACAATCCTCGCGTCTCCCCAACCATTTCCTCCTTCATTTTCTTCTTTTCTTTTTCTTGTTTTTGCTGCAAATCAGTGCAAAGGCAATTCGTATTGCAAGCTTCTTGCGGGCTACCATTTTTAATAATAATCCCAGTCTCACGTGAGAACTCCGGTATTGCGTGATATCGCGTTGTTTCCTTGTCACATCTCGCGTGTTTGGTTGTGAAACGTAGTTTGCGTGCCAGACAAAGTTGTCAGTAATTCTTCCTATTGTAAAGTCATGCAGCGTGAAACCTTCTGTCGCTGATCCATCGTGCAGTTTGAACACAGCAGCGACTGAATGCTGGCCAAGATAGTCATGCAGTGTGAAAAGAACAGTGACCCGACTACTTTTGAAAATCGTGCAGTCTGAACTCTGCTTTATTCTCACTCCCAAGATGTCAAAAATCTGAAGCACGGTCAAGCGCCTTTAGTATTAGTACTATTAAAGGAACACTCCACTTTTTTTGAACATAAGCTAATTTTCCAACTCCCCTAGAGTTAAAGAGTTGAGTTTTACCGTTTTAGAATCCATTCAGCCGATCTCCGGTTCTGGCGGTACCACTTTTAGCATAGCTTAGCATAGTTCATTGAATCTGATTAGACCGTTAGCATCGCGCTTAAAAATGACCAAAGAGTTTTGATATTTTTCCTATTTAAAACTTGCCTCTTCTGTAGTTAAATCGTGTACTAAGACCGACAGAAAATGAAAAGTTGTGATTTTCTAGGCTGATATGGCTAGGAACTATACTCTCATTCAGGCGTAATAATCAAGGAACTTTGCTGCCGTATAATGGCTGCAGCAGTGCAATGATATTACGCAGCGCCCGTGAGCCCCTGCTTGCACAGGGAACGTGCCTTGCAACCATGGAGACGTTTGTGAGAGACGCTGCGTAATATCATTGCGCCTGCTGCAGCCATGATACGGCAGCAAAGTTCCTTGATTATTACGCTGGAATGAGAGTATAGTTCCTAGCCATATGAGCCTAGAAAATCGCAACTTTTCATTTTCCGCCGGTCTTAGTACACGATGTAACTACAGAAGAGTCAAGTTTTAAATAGGAAAAATATCAAAACTCTTTGGTCATTTTTAAGCGCGATGCTAACGGTCTAATCAGATTCAATGAACTATGCTAAGCTATGCTAAAAGTGGTACCGCCAGAACCGGAGATCGGCTGAATGGATTCGAAAACGGTAAACTCAACTGTTTAACTCTTGGGGAGTTGGAAAATGAGCCTATTTTCAAAAAAAGTGGAGTGTTCCTTTAAGATGCTAAAGGTACTGTACCCCTAGGTGTCACTATGTTGACAAACTAGGAACTCCATTGCTTTCAATGAGAAACTTTTGGCGTCAATACACAGACACATAGTGCATGGGAATTTTATCATGAAATTATTTTTTGGGGTATCATTTTGTCATTATGACATATTGTAAGTTGGTATATAATTTAACTTAAACAGCCACAATAAATTTACATAACACTATTTAGACCGTTTTGAGCACCTAACCTGACTCCTACCCATAACTAACCATTTGTCAAAATAAAACACAGGATATAACAGGTAGATGCACCAAAGTCATTCAAAAAGTACAAATATTCCATGTCTTCTGAGGCCAAAAGATTGCTGGACTCAAAATCACAGTCTCCATCCACTGTAATGCTCAAATCACAGCTTTGATTGTGAAATAGCATTGGCTCTTGTGTGTCTCTTGGCCGATTGCATCATTTGAATTATCTTTTTAATTAGGTAGTTCTGCATTAACGGGATCATTTTCAGCGATTAAAACTTGAAGTTTCAAAAATAAAACTGTCTCTACAGTAACACACTTATAATACAAGTCTATGTGGAATGACATTCAGATATTTAAAAATAAGAAATTCATAGATTGTATTTTTGTTAAAGCACTTAAAATGTTAGCTCATCCAAAAAGTGAAAATTCAGTCATTAATTACTATCCCTCATGTCATTCCACACCCGTAAGACCTTTGTTCATCTTCGGAACACAAATTAAGATATTTTTGATAAAATCCAGTGAGGCCTGCATTGCCAGCAAGATAATTAACACTTTCAGATGCCCAGAAAGCTACTAAAGATGTATTTAATACAGTTCATGTGACTACAGTCGTTCAACCTTAATGTTATGAAGAGACAAGAATACTTTTTGTGTGCCAAAAAAACGACTTTAACAATATCTAATGATGGGCGATTCCAAAACACTGCTTCATGAAGCTTCGAAGCTTTATGAATCTTTTGTTTCGAATCAGTGGTTCGGAGCGTGTATCAAACTGCCAAAGTCACGCCCCCCAGTGGTGAACCACTGAAATTTTAAAACACTTATGAAAAAGCAGAGCCCTGTTTACTGAAAGCACACAACTTTGGCAGTTTTATACACGCTCTGAACCACTGATTCGAAACAAAAGATTCATAAAGTTTCGAAGCTTCATGAAGCAGTGTTTTGGAACTGCCTGTCACTAGAAGTCTTTTTTGGAGCACAAAAAGTATTCTCATTGCTTCATAACATTAAGGTTGAACCACTGTAGTCACGTGAACTGTTTTAAATATGTCTTAAGTTGCTTTCTGGGCTTTTTTTTTTTAATTTTAGTAACTAAAGGAGCTCAGAAACAGAAACCAACTTAAAACACGAAGTAGAACTGAGAGAAACACGGGGCTTAAATAGACAGAGCAAACCAATCAAAGAAACATGAAACACCTGTGACCACATAATCAAACCATTTGTAACCTAGGAGACTAACTGAAACAGAGAAACGAGAGAAAACTGAGGCACAGAACTGAAACATAATGCCATTCAAAACATAACACAAACTCAAATTACCCTAACACAGATTAATTTAGGGTTTTGATTTAATTCAGGCTCATATATCATTGAGATATTACCATGTTTACTGGTTTTATAACTACATTGAATATCTTTAAACTAGGATTTTAAGTGATTTTATAACATTTGTCAAATTTGAACACTTACAGCTTTTAGGTTTTGTGGTTAAACTTTCAAAACAGTATGTATTTTTTTTTTTTTTTCTTAATGCCCCATACACTTCCATTGTAAATATGTTACTCTAACACAATTACTGAAGAATGAGTTGAAATTATTAATAACTACCTTTGTGTTATGATATGGTTTTTAATTATTAGTGGCTTTGTACAGTATTTTAGCATTCTCAAGATGTTTTCTGTTTCAAAATGAATCGATTTCACGTCAGATGTCACAACAACATATGCAGAGAGCAGCTGTATGAATCAGTTCAGAGGCAGAGATGGCTGTAACAAAAGTCATTGTCACGACCCATGTTCTCGTTTACTGTAACACACTTACACACGTGCAGCTTAACATTTACGACCGAATCCATCCAGCGCGGGTGGATTACAGCAAAATCAACCCAAACCTGGTTTCCCGACTCCCCTCATCTGATGACTCGCTCCCAGAACACAACACAACAACGAAAAAGCACATTATGAACACTGGCCCGTTATTTTATTATATTTTCTTCTCTTTGATTTAATTTATTTTTCCTAGCTTTTTTTCTTGAGTGCCTTCTTCCTGCTTGTGAAAATGGGGTTTATATTGATGAGCTGGGCCCCGATATTGATTTCCCATCACTCCCGGTGTGGACATTTTCTGGTCTATTATACTACACTTGCAGCATATTCCCACAGCAGTTGTAAACTGGATATATGGACAACCTGACCTTGGCAATATGGAGATAATGAAATATCCTTAATGACCCTCTCACAAAGATTTTACAGGCAGCACTATAGACTGCCTGCCCATGTACAATAATAGCAGAGGCAAAAGAGGCTTTCTTTTCTAAAAGTCCTGCAAAATTCAGAAGCTACACTCATAATACTTGTGTCTCCTGAGTGTCAAAGTTGAAGAGGTCTGAACTGTATATACACTATAAGATGTTTTTGAAAGATCTGATTAAAAATATTGTTTAAGGCACAATATGTAAGATTTTTGGATTAAAAAAACACTTGCAATGTTATATATTTTGTTGACTAGTATACTTACATTATCCAAAATGTTTTCAAGAATGTTTAAATCCAGAAAAATAAGCAATTTTAACCAGGACACGGAGCTTGACCGTGCGTCGCCTATCAATGACATCATACCTGCGTTACCCTCGGTTTCCAGTTTTATTTTGTAGAAACCATGGAAACACCAAAGACGCTTCAGGGTGCGTTCACACTTGTCATGTTTGGTTCGATTAAAACGAACCCTGGTGCGATTGCTCGGTTAGTGCGGTTCATTTGAACGTGAACGCTGCCATCCGAACCCTGGTGCGCACCAAACAAGCGGACCGAGACCACTGAAAAGATGGGTCTCGGTCCGCTTCCAAACGAACTCTGGTGCGGTTCGAATGATATATGAACGTAACACGGACCAAAGACATGTAACTGAACCAAAAACAGGAAGACGAGACCCTAAAATGGACAGAATCCTCAAGTATGTTGGTTTTTCTCTTCATAGACGCGAGTTTGCCCATGACAGGCATCAGACGCGCGTCTCCACGAAGGGATTCTCGCCGCTGTTTTAACTACTTTACACATTTTATAAACTCTTCACGAGTTTCCAGTTGGCCAAAATACCATCACATGCAGGCTAGGGACAGCTATGCACACACAACGAGCGCATTTACCTCAGCACACAGCATTGTTTTGGATGTTCGGTAAGTTCCGTCTCAAAATAGGCAATACGTCATAAAAATCCGACCAATCACGTGGTGAATGTATCCCTATGCCTGAAGGTTCGGTATCTTTTGGTTCGGAACGCTAATCGGACAAGGACTAAATGTTTTTTTTTTTTTTGTCTGGACCAAATGAACCAAACGAACCGAACTAAAAGTGTGAACACACCCTTAATATACTGTGTGTTTTATTAGACAGGTGAGCAACTGTAATATAGCTCAACACAGTAAGTCTTATCTTGTTTTGTTTTTTTATTTACCACGAGTGTTTCACCATGCTTAATATCGATCTAGCTTACTGCATTATGCAGTATAACAACTTTCAACACACAATTGTATCTAATATGATAAAACAGCACTGCGTTACCCCACATACTTATGACCGGAAGAAGCTGAAATGCTTAATAAAAAAAGCTCGGCATAGTAAAAGCTCCACTGCTCTCAAGCAGTGTGTCGCGAGTCTCTCATCAGCAATTGCTCCAGCGGCCTCATTTAGCTCTAACACCCCGCTTCATACTACAGTAATGTTAATAAATCTTTAATATATTATCTCATCCATGAATGTGTCCAGTCGGATTCTTCTCCAGCAGCGGTAGACGTGAAGACAACACTTCCCATGATTTCGTGAAATCAAGGCGTCATCAAGCTACGCCTTTGTTTTGAATAAGCAACCTCTAGTGGTGAAAATTTACATAGTGTGCCTTTAAATATTATTACAATTTAAAAACTGTTTTCTATTTTAATATATTTTATGTATTTTTTTTCCTATGATAGCAAAGCTGAATTATTTTTACTTCAGTGTCACATGATCCTTTAGAAATCATTCTAATATTCTGATTTGGTGCTCAGTTATGATCAGTTAATGGTGCTCAATTATTAATAATGGTTCTTATTATTACCAATGTTGAAAACAGTATTTGCTGCTTAATATTTTTGTGGAAACCGTAATTTTATTAAATTAAATTTAATTAATTTTTTAATGAATAGAAAGTTCAATGAACAGCATTTATTTGAATCAAATAAAATTCTGACTAGTAGTATATGGGATACCATCTTTTTTAAAAGATTTTGATTGATAAATAAATAGTTATGATGTAAAATAAGGAATAACTATATACAATTTTGCTTTTAAATGTTTTTAAATGTATTTTAAATAATCTTTTAGAAACCAAAACTGCACAAGAAGCATTTTGACAAGTTGTCTTCAGACTTTTGGACCCCATTGTTTGGGATATTTAGGAAAGCTAAGGGGGTGAATACACATTTGTATAAACTAATAACATGATGTGCAAATGAAATTGCCAGATTGTCAAAATTATACCTCATCTCTTAACAAGTATTGGTCGAAGACCAGGATGGATAATAAGGTATCTCCAATTCTGAAACTATGAATCTCTGAATGAGCAGCATGTTGAACGTGTCTATGTCTTGCTGTGAGTTGAAACCCTGGCATCGGGTGTATAGATCATTACTTGTCTGACTGTCTGACAGGCCCCTTCACTGCTCTGTGCCTATGGAAGATAATCATCGGCAGAGCCGGGTAACAATGAACTCGTTCCTGCACTCCAGTATTTCCAGGAGAGCACTTCAAACGCACCTCTTCTCCCAGCACAAAAGAAGCCATCTCCTTTGATGTCACTGTCAAAGACTGAGTTTTGTTTCCGTCGCCTTCAGAAACTCCACCCCTTCTCTCTCTCTCGTTCTTCGTCTCAACTAAAAAAAAAAGAGGAGAAGTAAGAAGTGCGTGCTTCTGAATCGTGAGAAAAAGATTTTCACATGAAAAGTGCACCTGCGTTGTTGGCGAGGCCCCGTATACTCCGCTGAGAGGCAATCAAACAAATACTTCACTTTTAACGTGATCGTCTGGGGACTGCGCGAGCGTCTCTGTCATGAACGACGTACAGTTCAGCAAGAGATTTTTATTTTTGAGCCAATTAAACCTTCTGCTAATTACTCTCAGTGTGTTTTTGGTGGGGGCAGGGTGTTTTCTTAGATTATTGTGGCGGATTTTACCTGTCTTTTGAAGGTAATGACAGGAAAAGCCAATTAATAGTGACAACTGACTGAGAAGAGTCAGGATGCATGTAGGCCTTTCCAATCAGCAGATCCAATGATGTTACCATCACAAATGGCAGACAGCAGACAAAAAAAAGGAAAGAATTACTACATTATTGAGTGCTGCAGGGATGACATATTTTTGTGGGCCAACCCGGAAGTTAGCATCACATTGGTTCCCTTGACAAAATCCCAATAGGATTTTTCCATAGGCTTTTGAATTATCACAAAAAATAAGCTCTGTGATCAGCAAAAGTTTATGATACTTACACGTTTTGTCCATCAGGATAATTTTCACAACTTTTAGGAATTTTACCCAAAATCCCATTTAATAAAGGATCACCTCTTATAGCTCCACCCCCAAATTCAAAAACATGCTATACACAGGCACCTCCCCCATCTTTAGTGTATACGCCCCTTACTGCTGATTGGCTACAAGTGTGTTTTGGTGCTGGGTCCGATCCACTTTCAACAGCGTTTCTCAGAAATCGCTTACTGCACGTTTAAAACTTTCAGGAACACAAGTAATGCATTTTTTGTTGCATATACATATTTCCGAGTTGAACCAAGAAACATAACAGGTGGGTTGCAGTTTAGTTGCATTTTCCCCCTTCCCTATAGCATGAATGCTTAGTATGATTGCATTCCAGTTTTATTTGCATTGTTGCTCTTGAATTTATTGCCACATTCAGTAACATGTCCTTTAATGTTGGGATGCATTTGTTCCTTGACTTAAACTTCAGTTTGGTTATCAGAGATAGACGATATTTGGTTTGACAAATTCCCCCAAATTAGTGGTTATCGGTTTGGGAATTCTGATAAATGCTACTATTTGGTGGGTCTATGCAGTTTAGGCCTAAAGAATAGATAGAAATATAAAGAAATATAAAAAATGATTTGCAACCATTGCCCTTTTTATACATTACATGTACTTACTATGGTAATAACAGCATATTCTTCATATTGGTTATGGGACACATAAGTAAAAAACAAAACAAAAAAAACAATATTGAACTGAAGCTGATGGTCTTAGAAACATGTGGCATGGTTGTGCTTTAGGTAACTCAAGTTTGAGTCCCAGTTTGTGGTCCTTTCCTGATTTCATCCCACTTCTTTCAGTTCCTTGTACTGTCCCAATGAAGGCAAGAAATCTTGAAAAAAAAAAAAAAAAGACAGAATAATATTGATATAAAAATCAGAAATTTTGTAAAAATTACAGTATTGGTCGATTTCTAATTTTTGTCCTTGACATCTTTCATGATTGTTGAGGTCTGTGCTTTGACGTATTTTAGACAACATACGTTTTGCTCTACTACATGACATGGTATTTCCATAATGATATAAAGCACATATTAATGAACAACTTTAACCTGTATAAATAAAAAAAGAATGTTTCACATTAAGTTCTATAAATTTGTATAAAGTATACAAAGTATGTATATAAAGTTGTGTATATATATATGACTAGGAGAAAGGATGAGACATGGAAACAGGAGAGAGAGAAAGAGGTAGTAGATTAATTGATTCTTTCAGCCATGGTTTAGGATGAAAGAAGAGGTTTTGAGAGCAAATAACATTCAGATTGCATGGGTGCCCTGTTCTTGCCGGAGAAGATATCACAGTGAGCACAATGGAGGCTCTCAGGCTTAGCATCCGGCTCAAACAAGCAAAAGACTGTGCTCAGCCCAGCAGGCTGCAGGGGCCTCAGCTAAACTGGGTATTATCTTAGATAACCCAGAACAGTGATGTGTGAAAAATAGCTCAAATTAAACTTTTATTTATTTTTTATTTTTTTTTTTTACTTTCCCTTGCATAGCAGTGGTGTGTGGTGGACTTCTGAAATGAGGAAGCAAAATAGTTTGTTTTTTGTTAGTCCATTTTAAATTCATTGTTCTTTTTCCATTTCCATTGAATCCATTTGATAATTTATCTTGCATATTTATTTATTAAGCAAATACTACATTTGTGTATCTTTATAATACAATATTAAACATTTAATAATTAAATGAAAACTGCTTCAAAAATAAAAATTACAGTAATAGACTAGGAAGAATATGTCCTGCAACTTTTTTAACTTTTTTTTATTTTAAAAACTTTTCAAATAGTATTATTTTCAAATGTATATACTATTATTAGTAGTAGTCTACTTTGTTTGCACCATGTAAATACTGCAAATATGACTGTACACTGTAAACAAAATATTCTGTTAAGTTACGGTAAAAATGGCTGTTGTGGTTGCCAGAAATTTGGTATATTACCAGATAACAGTAATATACACCACAATGTACATGCTAAAAAGTGAGAATAAACAAAATAGTATATATAAAATATAAAAAAAAAATATTATGTGTCAGACAGGGACTCCTTGCATTCCATGGAATATCCTTTTACTGTTTTTCAAAGTAAATTATATGGTAATTCATATTTTTTTACTTGCAAAAACCATAAATTTGGCAGCATTTCACAGTAAAATTACATTTAATGCAATGCTAAATCATGTACTGTTTTTTACAGTATATGTTAAGGTAACTAAACCAATTAATAGTTTTTTTTACTGTAGCATTTTTACTTTTTCTGTAAAAAAATCTGATATTTTTACAGTGTAGTACACGAAGATGTACTTTTAATGTACTATTAATTTAAAGAAGTCACTAAAAACCAGTTCATTCACAGTTAAAGGGCTAGTTCACCCAAAAAATTAAAATTCTGTCATTAATTACTCACCCTCATGTCGTTCCACATCTGAAAGATTACACGTGACAACCTTAATTAATGAAGCAACAAGAATACTTTTTGTGCGCAAAAACCAATTTAAAAAAAATACTATGCTTACTGCATCACCTGCATAAGGATAATACGAGGGAAAAGAAGAGATTGTTGAATAAAGTTGTTCTTTTTTTGTTTTTGCACACAAAAAGTATTCTCGTCGCTTCATAAAAATAAGGTTGAACCACTGTTGTTACGTTGACTGTTTTAACAATATCTTCAGTACCTTTCTGGACCTTGAAAGTGTTGATTATATTGCTGTCTATGGACGAGTCATATCTCTCGGATTTCATCAAAAATGTCTTAATTTGTGTTCCAAAGATGAACAAAGGTCTTACGGGTGTGGAAAAACATGAGGGTGAGGAAATAATGACAGAATTTTCATTTTTGGGTGAACTAACCCTTTAATTTCCATTCAGACATGATTAAAAGAGGTGATGTCTGAACAGTTTACTCTGACATTAGCCAGTTTGGCTCACTCAGGCCTATTTGTAGACCAGTTGCAAACATGATAGGTAGACTCTGTTGCTTATATGTGACTTCTCGGCCTGTGCTATAAGTAGACTCTGCTCCCAAACAGCACGTATTAGTCTGTGCGACACACACTTTCACCTCCATTTCTCTATTTCTGCTCCCCCCGCAGCCTCGGCCCTTCTCTCTCGTCGTGTTTTGAGCGTAAAACACCCCGCCGCTGATATTAGAGAGATCACATATCGGCCCGCTGACATATTTCAAATGTATCACAGATTAATAGCGTATCACTGTGAGAGATCTACAAAAACCATTAGTAAGCCTGACACTTTGACGTCAGATTTTTAAAAATTCCCAAGTAATCTTTTTGATTTATGGAAGTGTGTCCAGGTTCATCGAGAGTGATTTCAGATTTATCACGTCCTGGTTAGAATTATTAATGATTTTCAATTTGTAAATCTGATGCTGGCGGTGTCCGTGGGAGCTCGGTTGAATCGGTAAGAGCTGACACTGGGGTCTGCTGCTTGTTCCTGGAGCGCCGATTACTTTATCAAACTATCGCCCGTTTTGATTTACATTTCACTTCGTTTCTGCCGCCTCTACCTCTCTACGCGCTTTCCATCGCTTTCGAGCTCTCGCTCTTTCATCCATCCACCCACCACCTCGGTGTACTTCCTCTCTCGTGCTGTAATTACAGTGTCATCTTTAATTGTATCTCTGGAAGCCTCCAAGTCTGTAAAGTCAAATTTCATTCTTCTGAGCCTTGAGGATAAAGAGCGGCTTTTGAATTCTGTGGGCATATAATAATACCGATTTCCTCTTGAACAAACTCTGCTCTCACGCACATGTTCATACGAACAACGAAATCTGCGATGTGACTCAGTTGAGTGGCTCATCGTTGCGACAACAACGAGTTTCCTGAGGTCTGTAGTTCATGGGTACTGAAACTAAGATGGCAGCCAGTGGCACAGCACCGAATCAACAGAAAGACGATGATGCTCATGACAAGTCAACACATTCATGTTTCACTGTGTCTCTTTCTATCTCTCTCCTCAGTCTGTGACTTAGTGGTGTATTTACTGGTGATGAAACATGCAGTGCAAAAGTGTTTACAGTGAGGCTTATGACAGACGTGAGTAGGGATGGCACTTTAGTGAGGAGACAGGGCTTTTTTTATTTCTTCCATTCGGAAGCCTTGCGTTGTTGTGACACTCCAGCTCGAATGAGTGTTTGGAACCACACTGCTCTAGTTGCACAGAGCTAATCAAAATAATATCGCTTCTGGTTATCTTAATAGGTTACACATGTATATCTTATAATTAACTGCAGGCAAGATGTCAACAATTTAGCCTTTGAGCTTAAGAGATAGTTCACTCTTTGTAAAGAAGCCAATCCAAATATGGCACCAAGTTGTTACGAGACACTTGACAACCAATCACATTTAATGACATCCAACTTGCACCACAGGTATGGTATTTTTAGTGTAGAGATGCATTTAGTGTCTATTACTTTTATGTATCTAAACTGTTTGTTAGAGTTTAGTACAGACTTCGGTACCAATCGATACTGACCTCTGATTGGCCATTGTGTTCACGCATTCAACAGATATGTCTTCGATTGACTACAACGATCAATGCACGGGAGCGTTTGAAAGCACACGTTTTGAAAGCGTTTTGAAAGCACAAGCGGGACTCTTTGAAAGCAGGCGTCTATCAGTGGACACTTGCATGTGTATCTGTGTAAGTGAAGAGTGTCATTGATGACTATTTACAACATTTTGGAAGCGTTTATCATTGAAGCCAACACTGTAAACCCTAAAGCTCAAAATACTTAATTGGTTTGAGTAGGACAAACTTAAATTGAACAAATTAGTTCAGTTAAATTAACTGCTATGAGTATTTAGAACTTTCTTTTACTTTTGAGTTCACAGCACTGACAGACTTCAAGTAAACTGAACTGTTTCATTGTTTTGAGTTTTATAAGCTCATTTCTTTTAATTTTGACTAACTTAAGTTTAACTGAAACTGGACTGGGATTTCTATTTCCCAGCATACTTTGCCCTTGGCACTCGAAAGGGAGAGTAAATGCTAAAATTTAGTGTTATGTAATGTTTTTTTGTTTGTTTGTTTGTTTTTTTGTGCAAGATTAATGTTAAGTGGAAGATTTAGTAGTGATTAATGTTTTGTTTTGCTAATTTAGAAGAGTTTCCGTTAATGTGGGTTTTTGGAGAGTTACCATCATGGTGACAAGTAGTGCATGCGGCTTGGTTACATGTTTTAAGTTGCTGTACTCATTCAGTAAGTGTTATACCATGCTAATGTTAATATGTTAGTAAATTAGCAAGCTGGCATTTTTTGTATTTTCTTAGAGTTTACAGTGAAGTAAATAACTAAGTAAAATTTGATTTGCAAGAAAAAGTTAATTAACTAAATCTTTTATGTTAATTGCTATCAAAATGTATGAGTTAGCTAACTCAGTACTTCGAATTAGGAGCAATTAACATGCATGAGTACTACAAACTCAAAACTTGATAGTTCTGCTTACTTAAAATTGGGAACATCGTAACTCAAAAAAAATTCATGTAACTGATTACCTCAATTTTTTTGAGTTAGCCCATCTTATTCAGGTTTACAGTGAATTACAGACATATCTGATGAGCGTGTGAACACAATGGCCAATCAGAAGTATTTACGAATCCGCTCATCAGCACTCAGTGTCACATTTTCAAATTTCAGTACCGACTAGGTACCGAAGTCAGTACTTTTGACAACTCTAATGTTTGTCCAATCACCCAAGTTCAGTTATAATGCAACAGCCAATCATAGAATTCATTCATTCATTTTTATTATTTTTAAAAATGTTTTCTTGTCACAGATTAGTTCACTGGATTATAAGAAACCATCATGTTCTGTGTAAAGCTACTATGGAGCTTCTTTTTTTTTTTTTTTTTTTTTTTTTTTTTTTGTGAATAAACATTATTTTCATATTTTCATACACTACCATTCAAAAGTTTTTTTAGCAAAGACACATTCAGTTGACCAAATGTGACAGTAAAGACTTTTACATCATTACAATAAAAAAATAAAAAAATAAACTGAATACACTGACGGCTCGCACCAACGGTGCTCGGGCCGTAATAAATGCTGGTGGGTTTTTTTTTTTTTTTTTTCTATTCATCAAGGAATCCTGAAAATAATGTTTCATGGTTTCTACCAAAATATTAAGCAGCACAACTGTTTTCAACATTATGATGCTGAAAATTCAGCTTTGCCATCACAGGAATAAATTACATTTTAAAATATTTTCAAATAGAAAACGGCTATTTTAAATTGTATTAATATTATCACAATATTGTATTTTTATATTAAAATGCAGCTTTGGTGAGCTTAAGAAACTATAAAAACATTTAAAAAAATCTTTCAGAACCCAAACCTTTGAACGGTAGTGTATAGTATTTTATACTACAACAAATTTAATGGTGCATTTTTTTAGTATGACACACGTTTTCTATTAACTGTTTATATATATATATATATATATATATATATATATATATATATATATGTGAAGATTCTTTAAAATTGCTTTTTATGTTCATACAGCATACATTAACAATGTCATGGTGAGGGTAAATAATAATAAAATTAAAGTAGGGAGCAAATGACAGAATTATTTTGGGGCAATCTATTTCTGTGAAGGTGATATTTTTTCTCTCTCTCTCTCTTTTTTAATGCAGGTAGTGTATAAAGTCATATATAAACAAAATCAAGGTTACAGCAACCTGTAAGTCTAATCAAGCAAAGTGTTTTTACTAAAACCATCATCTGTCAAGTCGTTGCTGCTGTGAGAGGTAAAACTATGTGATGTCCAGCTGTGAAGAATTTCTTCACTTTCTTTTTTTCGTATGTGCCTTGCCTTGCCATCTTCATGCTTTTTTTCCCCTGTCTTGCATTCACTCTGCAGGAAGTGATGAACAGCCTCGAGTCTCAGGCTGTGCTGTTGACGTGAGCGGCTCCTTTTTCTGCTACCCTGCTCCTCCTCCCTCTCTTCACCTTTAAAAGAAATATGGCCTCATAGTAGGCCAGCAAGATGTTTGTGAGATCATTCTGAACACATTCTCTCTCCTGCCTTATTCAAGACTCAAACTTAGGCCAGAGTCCAAATCTAATCTGGGTATATTCTTGAGGAAGTGTCCAAATCCTCTCATACGCATTCTAAGAGGGTTCACACTGCTCGTTCATATGAGAACTTTACTGACAGTTTTCACATAATAATCATCCACCAGTCCTCCAGTAGCTCCGCCACCTTCTCTCTCTCTATCTTTGTTTGCCTCCCTCTTAGTAATTCTATTCTTGTCCTTTCTCACTTTTTCACTCATTTATTTTCTCTTTCAAGTGAGCCTTCAGCCTCTCATATACGATATGACAACAAAATCTCATGTAATGACTGGCAGTGCCATTGACAGTTCTCTCAGGAGATGGTGTGTGTACGGAGATTACATGAAATTGAAAGCATATTACCTGCTAAAACTTACTCTCATTGAGTTCATTGGCTAATTGTTATGCGAAGCATTATATGTCATTGTTCATCTGTTTATTCGTTAAATGGAACAAAGATGAAAGTGCATTTACTGTAAAAATGAAAGCACTTTAAACTACACTCATGCAGTAAGGAGCCACAACCTATATTTATTTGCAATCATCCTGACTTGTGAAGATGAGAAGCACTTTTGAGCCCTCAACATAGCAATTGAAAATGGATTGGGCTTTTGTTCAGGATTTTACCCTTTAATGAACACAAAGGAATCATATTTAATGGCTAAAAAGACTTTCGAACCTCTAAAAGAGAGTCAAAATTAAGATGTACTCTGTATGACAAGTCAAGCTTCTCTGTACACACTTTAAAATATATACCACATAAAAGAAATGGTTTAATGGCATTAAGACCAGATGCACTGAAACCATGGAGATGCTTATATATAAACAAACATGCTCTTTCTATGCTGAAAGTGCTGAACGTTAAGGTAATGAAATCTAATTATTTGCCATATGTTGCACTTATAGTTCCAATATAGTACAATTACAAAAAAAGTTGCATTTTATTCTATGCGCTTGATTCATACCAGCACATGCCAATGTGTGTTTGATGCAAATGTTGCCCAAATCAGACGTTAAGAACAGAAAATGCGAGGGATCGAGCGGAGCATTTATTTTCGGTTGTTTACTTGCATTAGCATCTGGACATGTAGTACAGCAGAGAGAGAAATATTCTATCTGCCGTTAGCCTGTAAATAACAACAGATATTCTCTGTTCACCTGAGCTAAATATAACCACATCCTCTCCCGTAACACTGTAGGTATGGAGAGCAAGGATGATAGACATTTTCTCGTTAGGGTGAGCAGACTCACTCTTCGTTAGCGTTGGGTTAATGAAATACTCTCAGCCTTCCTCATATCCTCCATGCAATCAACTATTCATGAGACTAATTTGTAATCCTTAATCTACATGGTAATTCATTTCACATGACAAGGTGGTAGCGATATTTACATGTAAATATAAAAATCCATGTTATTTACTCAGAGGTATTATTGATGAAGTGCAGATCTCATTATTATTGACACAGTTGTGAGGGGGAAAAATCATATGTGATTAGATGATACAGTTTTCAGTCAGTTTAATAATTTGCTAAATTTCATTAGATCTGCAGATTCTAAGCTATATGGACAATCTATGCTGCCATATACTGCAAGTAAATGTGTTCTGAATATTATTATTCTAGTATCTTTTAAATATAGTTAGCTATACTGAGATTGTAAAGACCAATCAAAAAGGGTTTACAAACACGTTTTGTCATTTTCTATTGAAACAGGAAGTTGAATATATGTATTGAATGGCGCTTTTTTTTAACCAGACAGAAGCCTTTAGCTTATGTCATGGCTCACTAACAGCATTTTTTGGACAAAACTTCTATAAACTGGTGAGTAACAACCATGATATACCAACACCAGTCAAAGGTGTTTTAAATCATTTTTAGATAAATTCCCTCATTTTAAGGGTACATTTCATAGACTGTAAAAAAAGATGGACGACGCGACGCCGCTTCCTTCCATTGTATTTGAACTGAAGCCAAAATGGGCCGATGAATGGGTGCTGACACGTTACGCAATACGTCAAAAAAAGAAAGGTTTGGAGCCTGGGCATGCGCAGAAGGAATCGTCAGTGGAGCCCGGAGGCGGAGTCGCGGTATCAAACTTCCGCCCAGACGACTGCGTCATCATTCATGTATTTTAAATAGACTATAAAAATTATACATTTAACATTCTACCTATAAAATAATAGGCTATTCTGTTTCTAGAGCAATGATATTTTTGAAACAGCAAATTCAGTAGATAAAATAAATATAATATGCCACTAGAAACAACTCTAAATCGTCAGAAACGGTCCTGCCATTTAAAATCAAGTTCAACTAACGTTACAGGAGATCGATTGCTGTAATTAGAGTAGGCTATCATTAGTTTTGTCCTGCTAATTATTATTTTATACCCATAAAAATAATAAGTAACTGCCAGATAACGATCACCTGCTTTTCCCCAACATGGTTAACATTAGGTGTGTTATCTTAACTAATAACATTTATTAATTAGCTTAACGCCCACATTTAATGTTACAGAAAAAGTTCAGTGATTCGTCAGATCCTGTAGGTCGGTTAGTACAGTTTACTGCTGAACAGCTCATTTTGTTGGTGTTAAATAACAAAGAAATCAAAAATTAATAGTTAGTTATACATCTTCAATCTCCCCTCGAAGCTCCGACAATCCTCAGACAAGCTGTCAGTCAACTTCGAATCATGACGACACGCACCGTTTTTATAGCATCAAATTGCTAGCTAAAATCGGAATCATCACAGAAACGAACAATTGAATATATATCAGCGTGATAACAACTACCTTAAATGACCAAAACCATCTTTCAGAAAGTTTTATTTGAAGCAGAATTTATTTTTAAGTTTTCACTGAAGTCTCATTCGACTGCATTGAGAGGGCGGGGTTTATGACCTGTACTGCATCCAGCCACCAGGGGTTGATCAAAGAGCCCGCAGCTTCACTTTTCAGGCCGTATGAGACACACCCGGTACATTTACACAACAATGCACTAAAAACAGACGACAACGTTGTCAAAATGATCCCCGTTCACACGTGTCCGCGAAAATGACTAAAAACGCTGTATTATGCATGCCAGGCCAGTAGCTGGCAATGCACTTTGTTAAGAAACCATCCCAATCTCATGGCAATTCGTATGTTTTAGAAGTTGGCTAATTCGTACAAATTCGTACGATCTCGCGTATGAATTAGTATGTTTTTTGTTAAATCATACGTATTTTACGAGTTGCCAAATTCGTATGAATTTGCGTGAATGACCTACCCCTAACCACGCCCCTAAACCTACCCGTCACTGGGGTTTAGTCAAATCGTATGAATTCGTACGAGTGGGGTCATACGAATTCGTACAAATTTGCCGCCTCGTAAAATACGTACGAATTGGTCGTGAGATAGTGTTGAAAGATACACTATATAGACTGAAGATATGCATGTTTGTCGCCATTTTCACAAATTTGTGTCTTTGTTGTTTACACAGAGATGGTAACGGTATAATTTTCAAAAACTTGCACTTTGAAACCTGTTTTCAAAAGTTAGCATTTTCAGCCCCCCAAAACGCCATTGTCTTATAGATGAATGATTAAAAATTTTATAAATAAAATTTTTTACATTTTTAGTTGAAACCAGTGTAACTATGTCCTAGTAACACCAGAAAAACAAAATGGCTGCTGCTTTTTGGTAAGCAAAATAGATATGTTTTGTCAACACTATCAGATTTCCTGACTGACTGTGGTGACAATTCAATTGATGGAGCTGAAATTGAGTTTGAAACCCTGCAGTCTCAATTCATTCAATAAGTGAAGTGAATGGTAGATTTGTTAATATTTATAGTAAATATTTGACACAATATTTTCATATCTGACAGTGACAGTGAAAAACATGTTTTTTAAGAAACTGGAGGAATCAGGAGATTGAACCCAAACATAGGTGAATATCACAACAGATTAATTCTAAGTAATTCCTGATACATAAACATGTTGAGATATTCACCTATGTTTGGGTTCAATCTCCTCCTTCCTCCAATTTCTGACAAAAATGTGTGTTTTTCCTTGCCTGTCACTTAATATGGGTCACTGTCAGATATGAAAATATTGTGTCAAATATTTATTATCATGTCTCAAGAAACCGTGAGCTACTAAACTGAACAGAATTTGATTTGCATGTTCTTTAATGTTACAATGGCATCTCATGTTTAAGATTTGAACAGAAACAGAGGTATTTTGAGCATTAGATAAACCGACTCCTATGTGCCTATTTGAAGTATTCACACTGGGTAATGTGGATTCAGGTATAACTGTTCACTCTCTCTCTCTTTCTCTCTCTCAGTCAGCCTGGGGACATGAGGCCATTAACCTCCTGCAGCCGACGCCTTCTATCCTTAATGAGGGGCTGCTAGTATGACCCACTATGTCGTTCATATTTCTCCTTTCCTCAGTCCAGCACTCTTGAGGTGATCTGTCGCTCCACTGAAGAGGGGGATGGGATGTGTGAGTATAGAAAGAGGGAGAGAAAGGAGTTCCTTTCAGTGCTGGAATGAATAAAGATACTTTCTATACACGTGGACTTTGATTAGTAATTGACTAGTACATTAATGTTCTGTTGATTGAGGATTAATTGTGTCATGTTTATTTGGGAATTCATCATGTTGCTGCATCGTGAACGTGGAGTTTCCTCTATATCTAATTTCGCCTTTCATGATGGATGTCCCTGATTTGTCCTTTGGTGTCTGCTATGGGGACCACACACAGTACAGAAACATTCTTATTTGAATAGTAGAAGCCTTTAAAGATACATGTAGAGCAGATTTGTGAGGGGAAATCAGATACGTTCTGTATGGAGATGCAATGGCGACTTACATTTTCAACACCTGTAGATCAGTTGCTGCAGTGCAAAAATAATTTCCTTTAATCTGTGTTTTTGTCTTGTTTTCCGGTAAATATATTAGAAATTTTAATTTTTAAAATTACTTGAGAAGGTTTGGGAACTGAGAAAAAAAATTAAGGATATTCGCTTCTGATATTCTTCTGCCGATATGGACAGAATACATTCTAAAATACTGTACTCTCACAGAGGCTAAATTCAGAAAAGCATAGTATACTCTTACTATTTCTTACATATAAAGATGTGTCCAAATTCAGAAACCGTTTTATATAGAAACAATAAATGAAATATGTTACCACATATTTATTTAGATTAGGATTGTTGTGTAATATATTGGTAGGGCAAGTTATTGGATTGCATTTATGCTGCTTCTAAAAAGTAAGAAATTTCAGAAAGTCTGTAACGTAAAACGTAATTGTTTTAAGTGATCACATTGAAGTGATCTCATTGTTTATCAATGGAATATTTAAAAAAAAAAAAACTTACCAATGGAGTAACAAAAATTATTGTTCAGTCGATCGATTGATTGATCGGTTGATTGACTGATTGATTGATTGATTGATTGATTGGTCGATTGATTGCAGTTTGTGCTTTTTAAGTTTTTGAAAATTCACCCCTCTCGCTTGATCAGAAAAGGTGAAGCTGACCCTCTTTTCTCCTCTCCAGCTCCCTGACAGAGAAACAAATCTAAGATGGCTGATGATAAAGTATTGTGGTTTGAGAAGGTAGGCTGCAAGTGCCAGGACTTCATTTGTGTCAGACGCTCCATGATAGTAATGAATTTCTGTGGTGAACCTGAGACTGAGAGAAACAGAGGCTGGCGAGCAGTACATGCAAGCGGTACCAGTCAATCTCTGCAATCCCTTTCAGATTTTATCTGCACAGTCCTGTCATTCCCTATAGCATCACTGCCACCATGTATACTTCTGCCATGCTTGCAAAGTATCACTTTCATTTTCGCTTTTTCCAGCTTGGCCAATAATCATCTACCCTGCCAAATCACTCTCAAACCTACATTTTAGACAAAGCATGTGTGATCGAAAGACTTTAAAAGGTCTATAAGGGCAGAGAGACTGGCTCTTTTATCCATCTCATAAAACCCTTTTGATTCATAATGTCGATGGAGCATATCTGGTTACTTAGATGGAATCGGAGCAGCGGAGGAGGCTTAATTGCTCCCAGCGAGTGCAGCCAGAGGACTTGATTAGACCCCGGACCACTTCTCATGTTCTTCATTTGTGCGGCGACGACCTTCCGCGGTGATGGACTCAAACAGGAGGTCACTCAGTGAGGTTCTCCTATGGGAATATAGGCCCCTGTTAAAAAAAAATAAATACACACACTAGCTATTTTGGAGCATTTAACAGTTAAACTCACTTATTTATGACTTTATTTTGTTAAACGTAAAGTACAGGCAGTCTTACTCAGAAGTGAATTTTGGACTTTAAGTGAAGAGGTTGGACTTTCATATAGTTAAGAAGGGTTCGTGTAGATTAGATATGTTAGATTAGATGTAGATTAGATGAGTTTATTTTGAAATATCTGAGCTTTGATTACAGACTTGGTATGGCAAATCTGAGCATGACAGTTTGAGAGATATTAATCTAAATTGGAGAAAAAAAATATTATGGGTAAGCTCAGATTTTTCATTGGTTGTGTTTGAAATTTCAAGTTCAGTCATGAAACTCTAGATGGTGCAATCTGCAATCACACTATTACCAAATGAAACAAGCTGATTGCCTCTGCTGATTCTGCAGCCAATGAGATTGCTTGCTCAACGTTTAAATAGTCTGGTTTAGTGTTCACTATAGGCTAGTAGTTACAGTTTGCCTGGACCCCTCCACCTCCCCCAGATCCACCTGTCTAGGGTGGATTCAGGGGTGGACAAATCCCATAGCGGATCCCCAAATGGGATTTATGTCTATTCATGCATCAGCAGCATATCTTACATGCTCACAGCAATATGTCCGTGAATCCAATGGCAATAGCAGGTACTTGCTCAGCATGCAGCACCAGCAGCATGAGTAGCAGATCTAGTCTGCCAAGACCAAATACATTAAAATTGCCATATTCATTAACATTCCAAACTACTCAGAGAGCTGTCATGATTAAACTAACATTCTAGTTCAAACAGTCTTCTCCTAGAAAAACTTAAAATGTTCAAAAAGTAAAAAGCAAGTAAGTCTGAAGCTTTTAAGCATTTAATTCACTTATACATTTCTTTTACAGAAAATATTTTACTTCAACAGCCAGAATATTCTCATGATAATCTCAGAGAACGTTTGTTCTGAACATTAACTCTTCAAAATGTAGCAGACAGTGCTCTTCGCCATTAACTTTAAGGGGCCATTTACACGACACCATTTTCAACTAAAAACAGAAAACTTTTTATGCCTTTTGGCTGTTCATTTACACAATAATAGCATTTTGGGGGCCTGAAAATGCAAACTTTTAAAAAAAGGGTTTCAAAGTGCAAGTTTTTGAAATGATACCATTATCGTCTCCATGTAAACAACAAAAACATGAATTTGTGAAAACAGTGAACAGTGTTTCTTTACAAAGTGACATTGCCAACTACTGGCCTGGCATGCATGCAGAGTTTAGTTGATTTTGTGGATCTGTGTGAGGATTGTTTTGACAACATTGTCATCTGTACACGAAAAGCGCAAAGGAAAAACTTTTCTGTTTTTAGTACATTGTTGTTGTGTAAATGTACCCTTAGACTTTTAAGACTATTTGTAACTATTTGCAAGGCAAAATCAAGCTAATATCCTGAGTTGAGTTCTAACTCATGAAATTTTTAATATGCATCATAACATGCAAAAATATCTAGGAAAAAACTCTTTAAGCATCATTTGATCATTATTGGAGGTTACACACACAAACTGCTTTCAATGACAGACTTAGATTACTACTTAGATTGCTAAGCGTTGCTTAAAAATGTGGTAAACAATCACAGAAATAGTGGTTTATGATGAAAATATTGAGGGGAAAAAAAGAGAAAGTAAAGGACAATAATAGTGCTCAACTTAGCCGCCTGCCATTAGCAAGATGAATTAGCCAAATCCATGCAAGTGACAATGGCTACAGAGGGAACCTGATCCTGGAGCCTCTACAACCTGAAGTCCCAGACGCCACCAGGAAGCAGACGGAGCACAGAGCAGCCCTCTGGAGACCCGATCATCACACACACACGTACATATTTACACAAGCAGACACACACACAAATATGCACATCTGCAATACATGAACACAGATTTGGACCAGCAGAAGTTTTAACAAAGCGGTAGGGAGAAAAGCATTCTGTGTAACCAGATAAATAAATAAATATATATCTACAAACCCGATTCCAAAAAAGTTGAGACACTGTACAAATTGTGAATAAAAAAGGAATGCAATAATTTACAAATCTCATAAACTTATATTTTATTCACAATAGAATATAGATAACATATCAAATGTTGAAAGTGAGACATTTTGAAATGTCATGCCAAATATTGGCTCATTTTGTATTTCATGAGAGCTACACATTCCAAAAAAGTTGGGACAGGTAGCAATAAGAGGCCGGAAAAGTTAAATGTACATATAAGGAACAGCTGGAGGACCAATTTGCAACTTATTAGGTCAATTGGCAACATGATTGGGTATAAAAAGAGCCTCTCAGAGTGGCAGTGTCTCTCAGATGGGTCAAGATGGGCAGAGGATCACCAATTCCCCCAATGCTGCGGCGAAAAATAGTGGAGCAATATCAGAAAGGAGTTTCTCAGAGAAAAATTGCAAAGAGTTTGAAGTTATCATCATCTACAGTGCATAATATCATCCAAAGATTCAGAGAATCTGGAACAATCTCTGTGCGTAAGGGTCAAGGCCGGAAAACCATACTGGATGCCTGTGATCTTCGGGCCCTTAGACGGCACTGCATCACATACAGGAATGCTACTGTAATGGAAATCACAACATGGGCTCAGGAATACTTCCAGAAAACATTGTCGGTGAACACAATCCACCGTGCCATTCACCGTTGCCGGCTAAAACTCTATAGGTCAAAAAAGCCATATCTAAACATGATCCAGAAGTGCAGGCGTTTTCTCTGGGCCAAGGCTCATTTAAAATGGACTGTGGCAAAGTGGAAAACTGTTCTGTGGTCAGACGAATCAAAATTTGAAGATCTTTTTGGAAAACTGGGATGCCATGTCATCTGGACTAAAGAGGACAAGGACAACCCAAGTTGTTATCAGTGCTCAGTTCAGAAGCCTGCATCTCTGATGATATGGGGTTGCATGAGTTCGTGTGGCATGGGCAGCTTACACATCTGGAAAGGCACCATCAATGCTGAAAGGTATATCCAAGTTCTAGAACAACATATGCTCCCATCCAGACGTCGTCTCTTTCAGGAAAGACCTTGCATTTTCCAACATGAAGAAGGATCCGAGTACTGAAATGGCCAGCTTGCAGTCCAGATCTTTCACCCATAGAAAACATTTGGCGCATCATAAAGAGGAAGATGCGACAAAAAAGACAGTTGAGCAACTAGAAGCCTGTATTAGACAAGAATGGGACAACATTCCTATTCCTAAACTTGAGCAACTTGTCTCCTCAGTCCCCAGACGTTTGCAAACTGTTATAAAAAGAAGAGGGGATGTCACACAGTGGTAAACATGGCCTTGTCCCAACTTTTTTGAGATTTAAAATCAACTTATTTTTCCCTTAAAATTATACATTTTCTCAGTTTAAACATTTGATATGTCATCTATGTTGTATTCTGAATAAAATATTGAAATTTGAAACGTCCACATCATTGCATTCTGTTTTTATTCACAATTTGTACAGTGTCCCAATGTTTTTGGAATCGGGTTTGTACAACGGCACAAGCACCTGTAACCCTGGTATAGGCGGAAATTTCTATTTTTACCTTTTAACCTGATTTTGCTTCTCTGTTTGCAATCAGATAATTTTTCAGTCCAAAGATCCAGTAAGCAAATTCATTCAAACAATCAGTCCAAAACAGTGCAAATGTAAAGAAAACATAAGTGTTTAATTAAAGATTTAATTTATTTATAACCCTATATATTACAACCTGAAAAAGTTCTGTGGTCTTCGGGCCCTCAAACGACACTGTATCACTGATCGGCATGATTGTGTCAATGACATTACTAAATGGGCTCAGGAATATGTCTAGAAACCACTGTCAGTAAACACAATCCACCATTTAAATGGACCCTGATTATGATAATGCGTTTTCACAGTTATCAACATTGGATATATAACGCAATATAACAATATAATGCAATACTATACTTTACTATCCTATACTATAGAGGTTTACCCAACTATGACAACTTCCACTTCTGAGAATGCTGGAAATGCAACATTAATATTAGCATATCTTGCAACAAAATGTCGGCCCAAAGCCAGTTATTCAGCTGATCTTCAATGAATGCTTTAGTTTAACAGGTTAAATCTTTATAAATTCATTTGTTGAATCCCTTTTTCTGCTATTTATCTATTTTATTCTGGGAAAAATACAGTGTAAAACGTATTGATAGCATATGTGGCCTGCTATCAATAAAGCACCAAAGATAAAATAAGATGTATTTAACCCAAAATATAAATTTAATTTTACACTTTAGCATGCATTATGTGCTGTACTATGTGTGAGTGTGTTCCTCTAAAGCGAAGCTGAAGTAAGTAGCACTGGTTCTAGGGTTTTCCTGCTTCTCTGCACTGCTGCACATGCAGGGGTGGTGACATTGACTACAAATGAGTTTAAATATTGGATTCAGGGCTGGCAGACCCTGGACCCCACTCCATTACCCTTGGGAGCCTGGCAGTCACATGTAGACATGTGTATCAGATCACATAGGAGAGGATTTAGAGGGAGAAAGCAAGATAGAGTTTAAAAAAAAGAAAGAGAAGTGGGCAGTGAAGTGAGTCAGTGAATATGTTGTAGGAGTCGAGACTTCTCCCACAAGTACTGAACAGTATGACCATTCAAAGAAACTCATGATAACTTCACAAAAATTATTCCTGTGTTTTTTACATGCGCTTAATGTTTTGTACATTTTATGATATTCTCATACTGAAATAGACGTCTTATTTTTATCAATTACACATTGATTGCTGTACACCTTTACCCACAATGCATGTGCTAGCTATCAAAAAATTACTTGATAAAATCCAAGCACTTTGTCTTGCACCATGTTTAGACTCTGACACATTGTGTCTCGGGGCCAGTACAAAGCTGCTGTTGTCAGTTGCAGCGTGTTTGATATTAACACATTGTCTTTGTCATAATGGCGTCCTCCTGGTTTGTGCCGTGCTGCTCGATCGTCTCCAATGGCCAGCAGAGTGCTGATGAGGCCTGACATGTGAAGTATGACATCATGCCAGTGGGTGGCCTGTCGGAGGGGCTGCACCAGTGAGGTCACAGGTCCTGTAATGACTTCCTCGGGGTTCGGCAGCAGCTGCAGCAGAAAGCACTGAGCCTTAGATGCTTCTCTGTGTGTCTTTCTCGTTTTTGTCTCCCTTTTTCTTGGAGGTGTTGGGCTTCTCCTTATTATCTTATTCTCTTTCTGTCATTTATGTCTAAAATAATTATCCAGCTATGGTGCTCTCCTTGTTTGTACACCCTGCATGGTCATGTATGTTCATGTAAATGAATGGCCAAGATGCACAAAAAAAATTCAATTTTTAGTTGAAAACAGTGTCGCGAAAATGCTCACCAAGGCTACGTTTATTTGATCAAACATACAGTAAAAGCAGTAACATTTGCAATATTATTACATTATAATATTATTATTACATAGAATATTACATTATTACATAGAATATTATAACATTTTATATAACTGTACTTTAAATAACTTTCACATATTTTAAAAATCTAATTTATTAGAAACCATGATACATTTTTTTTCAAGATTTGTTAAAAAGTTCATAATAAACAGCATTTATTAGAAATTGATGCTTTTAACACAATAAATGTTTTTACTGTTACTTTTGATCAAAATGTGTCCTTGCTGAATAAAATTATTAATTTCTTAAAAAAAAAAAACCTATACTGACCCCGAACTTTTGAATGCTGGTGTGTATTAAATGGAAAAATAAATAAAATGTAACAAAATTCAAACACCAAGTTTAGCTGTCAAGCAAGCTACTTTTGAAACAAATTGTTGTTATATTTTCCATAACTTGATTTGTTTCTTATAACAACATGGTTGAATGGCTTCACGAATGTCAACACTACAATATTAATACAAAATTGAAAACATTTACTGAAAGTATTTTTCTTGCAGTCATGCAATAGAAATGGAAAAAAAAGGAAGTTAAAGAATTTGTTCACGTTCAAATGAAAATTACCCCAAGCTTTACTCATCCTCAACCCATCCTAGGTGTATATGACTCTCTTCTTTCAGATGAACACAATATGAGATATATTAATAAGTTATGAAGTAAAATATCTAGCTTCCGCCAGACCGCCTTCCGTATTCAACTTACAAAGAAAGTGTAAACTGTGGCGTCACGTCAGTTAAACTTTTTTTGTAAGTTGAATAGGGAAGGTGTAGGATGTAGTGTAAGCTTTTTGAACTGCAAGAGTTTTACACTCTCTTTGTAAGTTGAATACAGAAGGCGGTCTGGTGGATATTTTACTTCATACCTTGTTAAATATGACTTTTTGGGGGGGTTCTTGGTTTCTTGGTTACACAAATGTCTTTTATTTGTATTGGTCAAAAATAAAGCTGTAACAGGGTTGTAGTTATAGTAATTTATAAAGCATTAACGTTCTCATATCTTATGTTTTGTCATGTACTGTAGTCATAGAAAGTGCCTAACATGACCTTTGAAGACAATACATTTGCTACATGTTTTGTTTCTATATTCAGAAGAATTCAAAATGATATAAAAACACCCAAACTACATTCCACCTAAATTCTCAGCTTTGTGGTTTACATGGCAGCAGGTTCATGTGACATTTGTAGAGGAACTGCAGCTACAGGTCACCGTTGTGGGCTCTCATCTGGATTTATTCTGGGCTGAATCATAGCAAGCCCCGGGCTGTCTTGATAAATAGCTACTACAGGCAAACGGAAGAGTGTGCTCTTTGACTTCGTAGGTCATGCTGCCTTGTTGTGGGGACATGGACTAATGCGATCTGAAGTGTTAAGTTATTATGGTGAAAACTAGACCAGCGCTCTGTAAGCGGGAAAGTCAGGTAGAAGGAGAAAAGCGGAACGAAGGAAGAGGAAAAAGAGAAGGTCACCAAAGAAGGAGAGAGAGTGAACAAATGAGCCACTGAAGAGGACAAGAGTCACAGTGATGGTATTAGAAGAAGGTGAAATTGCTACCTGATGACTACAGGGAGGAGGAAGAGAGATGAATGGAGGGAGATAAAAAAAACAAAAAAACATAGGCTTTATTCAAGCAAAATAAATTTTATTACTCTCAAATCTGTTTAGTTGTTTGCAGTAGAAAAAGAGAGAGAATTCGATTTTTACAAATAAGAACCAAAATGCATTTAGAAATCAGAAAAGCTAAATCAGATTTAAAGTAGGTGACACAGTCACTATGTTTAGGACTGATAACCATATAACAGGTTTGATTCCTTAAACTGTCCCATTTACACAGTACTAGAACTTTTTAAAAAAAGATGTAATATAAGTCTAAGGTGTCCCCTGAATGTGTCTGTGAAGGTTCAGCTCAAAATACCCCATAGATTTTTTTAAATACATTTTTTTAACTGCCTATTTTGGGGCATAATTAGAAATGAGCCGATTCAGGGTGTGTGGCCCTTTAAATCTCGCGCGCCACGCCCCAAGAGCTCGCGCTTGCCTTAAACAGCATAAACAAAGTTCAAACAGCTAATATAACCCTCAAAATGGATCTTTACAAAGTGTTCATCATGCAGCATGTCTAATCGCATAAGTACAGTGTTTATTTGGATGTTTACATTGATTCTGTATGAGTTTGAGGCTGTGCTCCGTGGCTAACGGCTAATGCTACACTGTTGGAGAGATTCATAAAAAATGAAGTTGTGTTTATGAATTATACAGACTGCAAGTGTTTAATAATGAAAATAGCGACGGCTCTCTTGTCTCCGTGAATACAGTAAGAAATGATGGTAACTTTAACCACATTTAACAGTACATTAGCAACATGCTAACGAAACATTTAGAAAGACAATTTACAAATATCACTAAAAATATCACGTTATCATGGATCATGTCAGTTATTATTGCTCCATCTGCCATTTTTCACTATTGTCCTTGCTTGCTTACCTAGTCTGATGATTCAGCTGTGCACAGATCCAGACGATCTGCCCTTGTGTAATGCCTTTCATAATGTTGGGAACATGGGCTGGCATATGCAAATATTGGGGGCGTACACCCCGACTGTTACGTAACAGTCTGTGTTATGTTGAGATTCGCCTGTTCTTCAGAGGTCTTTTAAACAAATGAGATTTATATAAGAAAGAGGAAACAATGGAGTTTGAGACTCACTGTATGTCTTTTCCATGTACTGAACTCTTGTTATTTCACTATACCGAGGTAAATTCAATTTTTGAATCTAGGGCACCTTTAAAGAAAGTTTTAGGAGCCGTACACACACAACGTGTTTTTTTCCCCATTCCACTGCACTGCTTTTTTTATTGTATTTCTATGTAAACATGCACTAGACAGACATGTTTGACCAGTGCGCAAGAATCTCATGTATGACACAGTGTTCTAAAAATGCGGCTCTCAAGTTAAAAGAAGTTTTCGTTTTTTAGGTCTTGCGTTTTTTTTTTTTATTATTATTCCACAGACCTGCGTCTCGCGATTTTAACTGCAAAAACAGTTAAAGTTGGCATGAAACGGAAGTTGTGATAGTCTTTACTTCCCTATTGTGACGTAGTGTATATCCGAGTGAAATGGCTTCCCAAACAAGAAAAAATGTAGGACGAGACTTGATTTTGTTCATCTGCAATTTATTGGATCACTGGAGTTTGCTGTTGCTTAGATCTCATGTGAGTGATAGACAGGTTGTTTGTCCCGCATGTCCCGCCCTCACACCAGTGAACATCAGAGAAAGAGATGTGTACTAAATGCGGCAGAGAAACGAGCGCAGCCATCTTTAGAATTTTGTGCTTGAACTTCCATTTTGTATATTTCCTGGACATCACTTTTGAGGAGTAATTAGAAGGTGAAGTGAATGTACTTATTGCAGATTGTAATGTTTGAAGCGGATGTCATAACAAATGTCAGTAGATCGGGAAGATATTAAAAAGAGCGGTTCATTCATAAGATCTTACCTTCATGCTGTGAGGAAGACAGAACACAATGAGCGCAGCACCGAAAGGGGCGGGGCTACGTACACTGTAAAAAAAAAAAATCATGATTTGTTTTAACAACATTTTTTCTTTTCTCAAATCAACTTAAATAATTAATGTGGTTCAGATATCATAATATTTTGAGTTTCTGTTGATTAACCACCTTCATTGTATTAACTCAAATTTTAAATTTCAAAGAACTCAAAATTTTAAGGCAATCAGGTAACTTACTTTTTAAAGTTAAACCAACAATTCTTTTTACAGTGTAAGGTCTATAGTACAGAAAAACAATGGAAAAGCAGTGTAATGGAATTCTAAAATGCGACCTGTCTATGGAGGGACAGAAAGCTGTCAGATTTCATCAAAAAGATCTTCATTTGGTAAAAGTCTTATGGGTTTGCAATGACATGAGGGTGAGTAATTAATGACAGAATTTTCATTTTTGGGTGAACTAACCCTTTAAGCACTCAAATAGAAGACTGACAACTATACAATACTATATAGTCTGTACAGAAACAGTCTGTTAAGCTGGTATGTTGCAGATTAGTATTTGTTATCATATTATTTCAGTTTATTATTGTATTCATAAATACACTTATTTGTAGTTTTACAGTTTACTGCACTTTGATATTCCTCTGATTGTTTTACCTGTATTTCACTGGAAATAGTTTACTTCTGCGTTAAAAAATAAGTTGGACAGACCTTTGTATGGATATGTAAAATACTGCTTCTAACTTATGTTGTTTTATGCACCTTGTGAGCTTTCCATTCATGATGCAAATAAGCAGATTGCAAATTTTCCATCTTCCCTTTCCACAATGACAGATAGTCTCATATGTTGTTTGAGTCTCTTAGCACCATGCTGAGCTTAAGTCATTATGGCAACCGATGTAGATATACCAGATATAAGCGACACAGTCTGAACAAACAGATTGGATTTAATCACTTGTAAAATGACAGTGTGGACAGTCAGTCCTAGAGATCGGATTTAAAAAACAAATTGGGTGCAGTGTGACCAAAGGCAGAGAAACCAGGATTTGGGAAGAGATGGGGATGAGGGGGGAGGAGGACTTTCAGTAATATCCACAGAGAAGGGAGGAGATGTAAAAAGTTGTTATTTTTTGGAAATGAAAATTGTGAGTACAGTATCTAGCACAGGGGCCTGTACTACACAGTGTTGCCTTGTTAGAGCACATTGTTTGGCGGAGGAGCCTTGTTTGTTTATCCAAGCTCAGTTGAATAATGCAGTAGTAACTCAACTCTCCAAGTCTCCTGAGCAAAAGCCTCAGCACCTGTCAGAGATCTGCTTCGCCTGTCGAGAGAGATGCAAAGACGAAAACACGCCATTGTTACAAAGCCAAATAAAGTCCAAGTAATCGCTTACAGATGGCAAAAACAAATCACAGCTGTTAATTCCACGTGAAACACAAAATATGAAATATAAATGAAGCGCGAGGGGAATTCGGAAAGCAAATCTACGGATCCCACCACCAATATCTCTTTATTACAAAATATGAAAACATGCCAAATTGTAAAAAGCACAATATTGCCCTGCAGACACTCCTGGTACAATAAATGTCCGTGTCCTTATTTAGTTAGGAAAGGGATGAAATTGATAAAATGATAGATTTGATTACAGGGATAATTCACCTAAAAATTAAAATTGCTTACCCTCATGTCATTCCACAATGTAGTTTTTTTCTGTAATTTTTCCAGTGGAACACAGAAAGAGTATGTTTTAAGGATCTTCACATATACATATAAACAGCAACATTAAAAGTATGTTCCAAATCTTATGAAGCCAAACATTAGTTTTGTGTGATGCACAAACCAAAATTTAAGTCTGTGCTGTTATTGACATAAAATCTGCACCATATATGGTACGAACTGTAGTTTTAAGAGTTTTTTTTAGGTGAAAATGTAGTTGTTTAGACCTGAAATATGTGACTTATATTTAATCACAACCCCTATTTTACAATTTGTTTAGACGTTTTTGGAGATGCGAGCTCCAGACCGTCAGCGGCCGTTCAGTGCTCGTGTACCCGTCGAGAACAGCTTCATCTCGGCCAGTGCTTCCGGTATTTTCTGCTGGCTCTTAAAGTGGTTAAATATGAGATATAATTCATTTTGGGTACATAAAACGGCCAGAGTTTGGTCGTATTAATCTATTACTTGTTCCTGAGCAAATCAAATTGGGCTATGTTAAATTTAATAATTTAATATTAAGGCTATATTTAACTTATCTCCTATAGAGCACTGATTTGGCTGAATTGTACAATTGTGTTTATTTCATATCTCATTTAATTTATAATGTCTATTGTTGTTCATTTAAATATTGTTGTAGTTCAATAAATATTATTTTATATAAATAATATGTTGCATGTGGTACTGAGAGAGGGTCCAGTACGTAATATGGATTGAGTGAAAGTTACATTAATACGCCATTAGGTGGCAACAAACTTTACGCGTGAATGAGTCAGTTGCAAGAGACTTTTAAATTGAAACAGACTTTTGAAAACAAAGGACATTAATGCTGTTATGGATAATTCCCTTAAAGGTGCCCTAGAATTAAAAATTGAATTTACCTCGGCATAGTTAAATAACAAGAGTTCAGTACATGGAAATGACATACAGTGAGTCTCAAACTCCATTGTTTCCTCCTTCTCATATAAATCTCATTTGTTTAAAAGACCTCCGAAGAACAGGCGAATCTCAACATAACACCGACTGTTACATAACAGTCGGGATCATTAATATGTACGACCCCAATACTTGCATATACCAGCTCATGTTCAAGGCATTAGACAAGGGCAGGAAGTCTGGATGTGCACAGCTGAATCATCAGACTAGGTAAGCAAGCAAGCACAATAGCGAAAAATGGCAGATGGAGCGATAATAACTGACATGATCCATGATATCATGATATTTTTAGTGATATTTGTAAATTGTCTTTCTTTATGTTTCGTTAGCATGTTGCTAATGTACTGTTAAATGTGGTTAAAGTTACCATCGTTTCTTACTGTATTCACGGAGACAAGACTGTCGTTATTTTTTAAACACTTGCAGTCTGTATAATTCATAAACACATCTTCATTCTTTGTAAATCTGTCCAATAGTGTGTAATGTTAGCTTTAGCCACGGAACAAAACCTCAAACTTGTTCAGAATCAAATGTAAACATCCAAATAAATACTGTACTTACGCGATTAGACATGCTGCATGACGAACACTTTGTAAAGATCCATTTTGATAGTTATATTAGCTGTGTGAACTTTGTTTATGCTGGTTAAGGCCAGCGCGCGCTCCGTGGGCGGGGAGCAGGAGAATTTAAAGGGGCCGCAGAAAAATGAACATTATATCAGACAGGTAATGCTCCCTCAGGCGATCTCTTTCTCTCTCTCTCTCTCTCTCTCTCTCTCTCTCTCTCTCTCACTCTCTATCTCTCTTAATAATACGATACAAAATACAATGAGTTTCAATGGAGGGACTCAACATTCCTTCATTACTAGTTCTAAAGTGACGTTTTAGAATTAGTAACGGAGGCTTGGTAAAACTCAATTTAAGATTTGAATCTGTGGCAGAAGGAAGTAGTTCTGCACAACAGATGGTTTTAAAGATACTTCTTTGGTATATCTTATTTATTTACACCCTTGTGCTGTTGTACTGTTGTATAAACGCAATATCACACTCGTAGCTGTGTGATATGGCTGTATATCAGCACACTGATTACCTGTGGCCTTGTGCCTACGGCTGAATCACAGCTGTGCTGATATACAGCCATTTCGCACTGCTATTTGTGCCAAATGTCCTAACTTATATATTGAAATATTATGACAACCTACTAGTGAGGACATTTTACTGGTCCTCACTAGTTATAAAGGCTCATATACCGGCCAAAACATGTTTTCATCTGTATTTTTTTGCACTTGTTTCTGAGACGGGTAGGTTTAGGGGTAGGGGTTGGGTTAGGCGATAGAAAATATCATTAACCATAAAATCAATGGACGTCGATGCAATGTCCTCACTAATATAATTAAACAAACATTGAAACAAACAAAAAGCGTGCATGTGTGTGTTCCATGGAAAAATAACAGCACACAAGTTTTAAACAACATGAGTGTTAGTAAATAATGACAGAAGTTTCATTTTTGAGTAAACTAATCCTTGGTGAGAAAGAAAGAAAAATCTGAGCAAATATAGGGCAGAATTGAGATAGAAAGGGGAAAAAGTCAGATTCTGTGATGTGTCTGTGATGTCACTGCATTTTAAGAGCACAAAGGCTTTGCTATGCTGCCTGACAACCCTGTGTTGAGAGGTAAAGAGAACACCTGTCTTCTGTCACCAGTCTTCACAGCTCTGCCATTGCCCAAAACTCACAGATAAGTCCCCATGAACAGTGTACTCTTCCTCCTCTCTTTCACACACCGTCTGCTGCCTTATAACATGTAATATAGCTCAAGGTTGGACGTGAGAGATACTGAATTGTTGTTGAAGGGTTTTGTTGAAAATGTTGTGTTTAGAGAAGGGGAGACTGTGGCATGTGATAATTAGTCCAGCTATTTACACAAGCGTGAAGAAAACAAAACGTGGTGGTTTCAGAGCTCAAAAGTTTTAATTGGATTCTCAAAAGAGAACTTCATGTTAATTGTATGGACATTAGCAAGTGTTTTGTACTGCAGTCTTTGTTTTGAAGCTGTGAATGCCTAAAAACACACCTGGAAAATAATCCAGTCAAACCTTTATTTATCACAACAGAACCAATAACAGAGGAATCAGATTCACACTATCGCCATTGAATAGCACCTCATTAGAAACCTTTGCAGAAACATGAGGTTAAAGAAACAATGCACCCAAAACTGAAAATTCTGTCATTTACATCATCTGAAGTCTTAGCAGGGTTTGGCATCATCTCTTGTGTTGGGACATCGGAAATCTTCAACAATGCCATTTTAACCCTGTGCGACTTATAGTCAGGTGCGACTTGTTTTCTGGAAAATACGATATATAGGTCAATGACGTGACAGGACATTTTTTGTTGTTGTTTAAAGGCCTTAATAATAAAAAAAAACTAAGACATGACATCCAAAGTATGTAAGGTAGTACAAGTAGATCTCTTTTATTGAATCCAAAAGGTTTGAATTATATTTTGCTACATATAAAGGTATTTTAAAGTTTTTGAAATGTCAAAAAGGTCATTCGGTTTAACAGTCCAAAGGCCAATACAACCACTTCATTTGTGTTTAAAATATATTCAAATGTAATAAATGCATGTATTTTTTTATTCTGGCATGATTTTATAACATCATATATCAACATACTGCAATATGGTATTAAAATTGTGTGTAGAAGTCGTTGCTTTGTTAAAAGAATGTCCGGAAAAATGAATTTCATTGATGTCATTCGGAATAACCAATGGATCAAGTCATGAGGTCAATGTGACAGGAAGTGACATCATTCAGCGCCTGCAAAGGACCACATGGTCGTGAAGCAAAGTAACTAACTCTCTTTTAACTATTTGAAAAATTCATGTTTTCATTTGCTCATACACGTACCGAAACATCAAGTCATTCAGTACAACTACTATAAAACATGGAAAATGTTGTAATATTTTAAAAATGTGTACTAAATATAAAATGTTTAATTGTCCTTTTGTTTGCTAGCTAGCAAGCTAACTAGCTAGCTAGCTCTATATCAGTCTGTTAGCATTGTTTGAAAAAAATCGTCATTCAGTATAACCAAAAGTGTTATTCGGTAAAACCAAAATTTTGGTTAAACCAAATGACTCCTCTCCTAAATCTCCTAAAAAATGACAAAAGCAGTGTTAATTGATTATAAAAATCACATAATCATTGTAATCACTTAATAAAACTTCCAAATTAGTTTTATCTCCATTTTGTTTTATTACACTTTTAAAACCTTATTCGTCAATGACCCATATCCATGAATTTTGAAGAGCAACCAGTATAGTTCTTTTTGTGTTCCACAGAAAACAGTCATACAGGTTTGGAATGACACGAGGATGACAGAATTTTCTTTTTTTCTTCTTAATTGTCCTTGATCAAGGGTAAAATAACTCAAGGATCACCCCTTCTTCTTTTGTCAGATAATGCTTTCTGGAACCACGTGTGTCTGTAGCCACACACCACCCAAACATGATCATATTAGACATTCCTCCATGACAGAAACTCAGGGATCATAACCTATCCTTCTTATCCACCAGCCCGGATGTCCTCCGTCACATTAATCAAACGGTGACATGCTACAACGGTGAGCAAAGTGTGAATTGAACCACAGCGGCAAACTTCAGAGCTCAGTCGAACTCCCAACCCCAAAGTATACTTAATTTGACAAAGTATCCGTAATAAATCACACACTCATTCTAAAATAACCACTCCATTTATATTCAGATATTAAAGGGCTGGACATTCTCCTTTAAAATGTAGAGTTCACTTTGGTTGGAGAATAAGAGAGACCACTGTAATGACTTCCAGATAGCTGTACTCTCCGAGAGAGCCATACATCATACTTTAACAAGTACCAATCAACACATCTCCACTCTGTTCGCCCTCCCCGTCCCCTTCTTCAGTCTGCTGGGTAGGTTGTGGAAAATTGTGTGTGGAATACTTACATGTGGGCAAGTGGGAAGTCTGACTGGTGTCCTGTGTGTCATATTGCTGTTGATATTTTTTATCGTCTCAATGAAATTGAACAAGAGGTGAATCAGGACCTGTCAAAGATCCGCCCAGTCTGTCTAGATTTGACAAAATAGCCAGTTGGAAAAAAATATAAATAAACACCTTGTTCTGAGACAGTCAGAGTAATTGATTACAGTAATTAATAACAGATCAATTACAAATATTTGATACTGATTGATCAATAGCCATGTTTTACAGTACCTGTAAAAAGTTTGGAAACATTACAATTTTTTAATGTTTTTGAAAGAAGTCTCTAATGCTCACCAAGGCTGCATTTATTTAATCAAATATACAGTAAAAACAGCAATACTGTGAAATTATTACAAATTAAAATAACTGTTTTCTATTTGAATATATTTTAAAATATATTTTATTTCTGTGTTTAGAAAAATAGATTTTTTAGCATTATTACTCCAGCCTTCAATGTCACATGATCCTTCAGAAATCATATAAATATGCTGATTTGGTGCTCAAGTAACAATTTTCTTCTTATTATTATTATTATTATTACTATTATCATCAATGTTGAAAACAGTGCTGCTTAACATTTCTCAATGGTGATACTTTTTTTCGTGATTCTTTGAGGAATAGAAAGTTCAATGAACAGCATTTATTTGAATTTATTAAATTTATTGGTCCCACTTTATATTAAAGGTGCCCAAGAACGTTCTTTCACAAGATGTAATATAAGTCTAAGGTGTCTCCTGAATGTGTCTGTGAAGTTTCAGCTCAAAATACTCCATAGATTTTTTTAAATTATTTTTTTAATTTATTTTGGGGCATCATTAACAATGCACTGATTTACACTCGGCGCCGCCCCCTTAAATCGCGTGCTGCCTGCCACATGAGCTGTCCGTCAACTATATTATAGCGCATTTACAAAGTTCACACAGTTAATATAACCCACAGATGGATCTTTACAAGATGTTCATCATGCATGCTGTATGCATGCTTCGAATTATGTGAGTAAAGTATTTATTTTGATGTTTACTTTGATTCTGTATGAGCTTGAGGCTATGCTCTGTGGCTAACGGCTAATGCTACACTGTTGGAGAGATTTATAAAGAATGAAGTTGTGTTTATGAATTATACAGACTGCAAGTGTTTAAAAATGAAAATAGCGACGACTCTTGTCTCCGTGAATACAGTAAGAAACAATGGTAACTTTAACCACATTTAACAGTACATTAGCAACATGCTAACGAAACATTTAGAAAGACAATTTACAAATATCACTAAAAATATCATGATATCATGGATCATGTCATTTATTATTGCTCCATCTGCCATTTTTCGCTGTTGTTCTTGCTGGCTTACCTTGTCTGTGCACAGATCCAGACGTGAATACTGCCTTTCCTTGTCTAATGCCTTGAACATGGGCTGGCATATGCAAATATTGGGTCATACATATTAATGATCCTGACTGTTATGTAACAGTCGGTGTTATGTTGAGATCCGCGTGTTTTCCGGAGGTCTTTTAACAAATGAGATTTATATAATAAGGAGGAAGCAATGGGGTTTGAAACTCAATGTATGTCTTTTCCATGTACTGAACTCTTGTTATTTAACTATGCCAATATAAATTAAATTTTTGATTCTAGGGCACCTTTAAGTGGCCTTAACTACTATGCACTTACATCAAATAATAAGTACAATGTACTTATTGGGTTCATATTGAATTGCAAAACACTTTTGCTGCTATTGAGGTGGGATACGGGTAAGGTTAGGCAAAGCTTTGGTGGTACGGGTAGGTTTAAGGGTAGGGATAAGGTTTAAGGGATGGGTCAACAGTGTAATTATAAATGTAATTACAGAAATTAATTACAGATGTAATTACATGCAGGTGTTTTTAAAATATAAGTACAATGTAAAAACATGTATGTACACAATAAGTGCATTGTATCAAATTATTAATTTAAATATAAGTACATAGTAGTTAAGGCCACTTAATATAAAGTGGGACCAATTTATCTATTAAATAGATTTTTTTTTTAAACATTATATGTCTTAACTCTCACTTTTGATCAATTTAATGCATCCTGAGTATTAATTTCACACTTTAAAATCGCATCATTGTTTCCACTAGGGCTGGGCAATATGACCAAAAATATCACAATATTTTTTTCATTTTTTATTTTTTTATTTTATCAGTTTCTACAAAAATATTGAGTAGCAAAAACTGTTTTCAACATTGATAATACTAATAATAATAACAATAATAAATGTTTCTTGAAGCAAATCAGCATATTAGAATGATTTCTGAAGGATCAAGTGACACGGAAGACTGGAGTAATGATGCTGAAAATTCAGCTTTGCCAACACAGGAATAAAATATATTTTAAAATATATTCAAATAGAAAAGAGTTATTTTAATTTGTAATAACATTTCACAATATTACTGTTTTTACTGTATTTTTGATTAAATAAATGCAGCCTTGGTGAGCATAAGAGATTTCTTTCACTATTTTATTTATTATTATTTATATATATATATATATATATATATATATATATATATATATATATATATATATATATATATATATATATATATATATAACATGGCTATTGCCTAATCAGCATCACTGACTGGAACCATTTTTTGTTACTTTTTCTTTTAAATTAATTAATTTATATTTATATTATTTTAGATATTAATATCAGAGGGCTGCCCATTTAAAAAAAAAAAAAAGAAAAGAAAAAAAGTTGACTGATTAAATATGTGTGGGTTTGTGATAAAGAGAAGCAGATGAGGAGAAATAGCATCTGTGAAGTGAATGAAATATTAAAGCCCTCTAATGAAAAATAGGAGGTTTGCTTTTTTTCTTTTTACACTTTCAAATGTATTTTTTAATTTATAGTTTTAAATCACAGCCATTTCATTTCTAGCTGAGGAGCATCAAGCAAAAAGGATGGTTTAAAATTTTAATGAATAAACAATGTCCTTTCGCTGAAATGTTACATGGGTCTTTGAACAATGCACCAGCAGCAATTAATCAATACGAGAAGAAAATTACATTTCATATTTAACAGAATATGAACTCTAGCTTAATAAATGATATCTTCTTTTAATTTAATTGGCGTCAGCTCAGATCTAGCAGATTGCTAATAAAATTCAGGATTTCCATATTTAATGATGCATGCTTTTCGTGCTAAATTTTACAGGGGAAATGTTGTCTTTAATGAACCTTAGAGACAATCCTAATAGACATTGTCTTTAACAAATGTAACTTCCCTTACATTAAAGGTCCTTTGGTTGATTCTGCTGATTTAAACACATTTAGCCAGTTATGGAGGACCAGAGAATTATGATGTTCTTCCTACTGTTTTTGTTTGCTGTATTACTGTGGCATTATCCATTATTCAGAGTAACGCAAAAAAAAAAAAAAGGCTCTTGCGATCTACTTTTCCTCTCCTTGGTTGGGTTAAAAGGCACGGTTCATTTTGGAGAAGTCTGCAGCGAAAATGGGAATAAATGGATGTCAATTTCCATTTTAAATTGGTAGCCAATGACCCATGGAGGAAGCCCTTTCCACCACAGACAGACAGAATAACTTGAATTAGAAGCGCCTGACATTTCAGTTAATTGCTGTGAGTGTGGCCGGCTTCTGCAGTCACCTCCAAACCAGGTTCAATTAAGTCCTCACCTTTACAACCGAGTGTTTGGAGGGGAGGAGAGACGGAAGACGGTGAGGAAGAGTGATGCTCAGACCGAGGATACTGACAACTTGGGTTTCTTACACAATGAAGTCTCAATAGTTATGAAGTGTGAATCTTGTTTTATTTTGGCAGAGGGCTGAATCTGGGTGAGGATAAAAACTGATGTCTTTGACATTTGCAGCCTTTTTAATCACATCTTAACTTTTTGACAGCATATTTCAGACACAACTTTCATCAAAATTCTCAAAATACCAACATGGGTGAAGTTGAACACTATCCATAGTATGTGATGTGTCCCTGGTTCAAGCTGCAGTGATGCAACCATTTTTTATTTTTATTTTTTTAACCTTGACAATCACATTGTAAAGATCTGCATTATGCTTAATAAGCTACACTGTAAAAAAATTAAAAAAATAAATAATAATAAAACCGTTAAATTTACGGTAAAAAAAATGGCAGCAATTTACTGTAAAAAAATGCGGTAGCAACATTTTAGGATTTACAGATTTAAAGGTGCAATGTGTTTTTTAGAAGGATCTATTGACAGAAATTTAATATAATATACATAACTATGTTTTCAGTGGTCTATAAAGACCTTATATAATGAACCGTTATGTTTTTATTGCCTTAAAATGAGCCATTTCTATCTCATACACTGCGGGTCTCTTTACATGTTAAAGGGATAGTTCACCCAAAAATGAAAATTTGATGTTTATCTGCTTACCCCCAGGGCATCCAAGATGTAGATGACTTTTTTTTCTTCAGTCGAACGCAAATTATGATTTTTAACTGCAACCGCTGCCGTCTGTCAGTCAAATAATAGCAGTGATTGGGAACAATAAGAGTCGAAAAAACTTCCATAGACAAATCCAAATTAAACCCTGCGGCTCGTGACGGCACATTGATGTCCTAAGACACGAAACGATCGGTTTGTGCGAGAAACCGAACAGTATATAATTTTTTACCTCTAATACACCACTATGTCCAACTTCGTTCAGCTTCCGGCTAGTGAGGTCTGATCGCACTCTGACAACAGAAGTGATGTCTCGCGCTCATTGAAGTATATGGGCGAGACATCACTTCCGTCATCGCAACGCATTTTTTGACCTCACTAAAGTCATCTTTACAGAAAAAGCGGCACAGAAACCAACTCTGAAGCGTCATAATACCACAAAAATGTGCATTTACACAGAACGTTTAATGCTGTTCTGAAGCGGCATAAACGCATTTACACATTTAAAGTAACAAGTTAGTAAACTGCGTGCTATATCTCACGCTTTGATGTTTGTCATACAATAAAATTGAACGATGCAGCAAAATTATTCATTATTACACCAGGTAGTTCACAACAGGATTAAAAGAGGTCGAACATTTTTTTATTTTTTTTTCAAAGAGACAGAAACAACAAATTATGCTAGCATTTGCGTGTATCAGGCAGCAGCAGATCACCAGACAGACCGTCGTGTGTGGGTGAAATATCGTCCTCAAGGAGATGATTTTTGGAATATAATATAACAGTACACAATCAAAGTGACGCCGATTGTGTTAAGCATTTACCTTATCTGAGAGAAATGTAGCAGCGCGTTGACCCGACAGTCGGAGATTACAAACGGCGAAAGCCAATTGATGACACACGACGATTCTCTGCTGTTATTTTGGTGGTTTGCTTCACGATGTGAGTACAGGACTCTTTTACTTTAATGCCCCTTGTTGGAAGACATTATTTTTATTATTTGCCCTAAGTTATATGTTTCGTTTCCTGCTTCTTGAATCTCGCGCCGCCTGAGCTGACTGGAATACTTTTGGTTGTCATGGCAATGACGTAGTTTAGAGCGGCTATATTTTGCGTTCATTTACACTGAACCAGAAAAGAATCAGACTCACCTTTGATACTAGGGGCTGAGGTGGGTCAGACCTGGCGTATTTTAGGTCTTCTTTAACACGGCATTGCGTCTTTACACTGAATTCTGAGCAGGTACAGACCCGCTTCAGAACAGCCATAAATCGTCTGTGTAAAGATGCCTTAACAGGAAGCTGAACGAAGTTGGACATAGTGGTGTATTAGAGGTAAAAGTTATATAAATAATGTTCGGTTTCTCACACAAACCGATCGTTTCGTCTCTTGGGACATTAATGTGTCGTCACAAGCCTCAGGTTTTAATTTTGATTTGTCTAAGCAAGTTTTATTTACTGTTATAGTTGAAGTTCCCATCTACTGCTATTATTTGACTGACAGAGGGCAGCGGTCGCAGTTAAAAATCATAATTTGCGTTCGACTGAAGAAAAAAAGTCACCTACATCTTGGATGCACTGGGGGTAAGCAGATAAACATAAAATTTTCATTTTTGGGTGAACTATCCCTTTAAGTCGCTATTTTGCACCAGCATGTATCTACAGTAGCTCTAAATGGACAAACTGCTCTACAGAGCGCGTTTGCCTGACTGGCTACTCTATTCTGTTTCAGATGATGACATCTTTGTCCTGTGTTGGCCATTGCAGCTTTTCTATATTGCAATTTGCAATGTCACCGCTAGATGCTTATGTTTACTTATGTTTTATTAAATGTATAGCATCCGTTTTTTTTTTTTTTTTTAAATCACTGCACAAGAAGTGCACATTAAACTGTCTCTCACGGTCACCGTTGCATTATCATCAACATACACAGCGAATTACACAAAACATTTATTACAACTAACAGTAAACAAAGATATACAGACCTTATGCCTTTCGGGGGGTGCTTAATAAACTGACTAAATCTACAAAATAAGTCAGAAGAACTGCGTGCTCTCCATTTAATTTTCCGACCTTATGCGCCACAGAAAAAAGTGCGCCGCCATCTTTATAATATTGTCTTTGAACTTCCGTTTTTGCGGTAGCTGTGACAGGCATTGCTGTCAAAGAATAACTAGCTGGTGAAGTGGATTTACTTGTAGAGTTAATGAAAGTTATCATGAGCATTGTAACGTTTGAAGGAGATGTCTCAACAAATGTCAGTAGACAGGGAGGTTTTTAAAATGAACAGTTCATTCATAAATACATAAGATCACTGTGGAAATACAAACCGGTAGTCAAAAGACAACAAGCGCAGCGCCTAAGAGTCCCGCCTTAGTAAAGGAGATTTAAACTTAGGATTTATATGTATTTAATTTATACAGTGAAGAATATGCAGTGTTGTTTTATATTTGTTTACTTTCTGTATCTGAAAACTGCTAAACCTACCTACAGTAAAAAGCACTGTTTATTTCATATGAATCTTTGTTCTGTTTTGTTTTTATGTAGGCCTACTGAATGTTAAATAAATGGATCTTTATCATGTTCATTAGAAATTATTTGATGATGCAGCAATAAACCTGCTAGTATAATTTAATGCAGGTGTTTTTGAACTTTGCTGATTTAAAACATGATCAAATCACTATCTATTTTAATGACAAAATTTCAAATAAGAGAGCAAGTGGCAAATATCGCTATTGGAATTGGCCAATAATTAAAATCCGTATTGGTATCGCCCCCAAAAAATCCTATCGGTGCATCCCTAGTAAATACTAATACATAGAAGGTGCACAGTGTCATTCACACAAACACTAAACACTAACATGGTAACACACATGACATTAAAAAAATGCAATAAACATTAATTTAACAACATTAGATGTAACAAAATCCTAATATACATAACTGATTAAAAGAACTGATTTAAAAAAAAATGAAGAAAAACGATGAAGAAACAGAAACTATTTCAACAAAAATACATCAAATGTGAAGGAATGACTTTTTTTCACTTCCAAAAGCTGTAAATTTAACTGTATTTTAATGTAAAACTACATTAAATGCACGGTTAGATCTATTGCAGTTTTTCACCATATATAGTACAGAAACTTTCTGTTAATTAACATTTTTTTTACCGTAGAATTTTTACAGTCTTTTACCATTAAAGTCCCCGTGAATCGGAAGTTGACGTATTTCCAAGTGAAATGGAATATTGAATAGAGGGCAGAGTTTTACTTTAGCGTTCCTCCTCTCCATCTTTGGCTCATAGCAGAATAACGGTTGGAGAGGAGTGGTTTAAGCATTTTCAATCCAAGCAAACTGATGTCATCAGAGAAGGAACACCATTCCAGACCGGAAGTAACTTTTCAGATTTTGATTAAAGATTACCACGGCAAACAATTTTTTTTCTGTGTATTAACTTGCACGGATTAATTGTTCACCACAAGACTAGTAATATGCACTAACAAAGTAAATAGGGTGAATTTTGATTTCATGCTGACTTTAAAATCATGATAATTTTTATATTGCGCTGCTATTTATAAAGTCACCATGAATTCAAAATCGACAATTCTTAATTTTTTATAAAATGTTGCAGTATTATGAATGATTTATCGGTGCACATCTTTATTATTTTTGTTTTAAATGCATGTGCCCTGAATCTTTCATCAAAATATTTTTTTTAGTTTGAGTAGTCAAATTATATACGTACAATAAGGGAGAAAGGATGATGGCAATTTCCATTTCAATTTGCAAGTGAAGTAAAAGATATATAGTCATGTTTCAAAACTTGTATTCTATAATATAATCTCAATTATGAGAAACAAAGCCACAATTGAGAAACATTGCATGACATTCACATTGTGAAACAGTCACATTACGATATAAAATTACATTTAGATTTTAATTTGCATCCTTTCATATAAAGTCACATTGTAAATTCAAAATTCAAAATTATGATAAGTTGAAATGGCTAAATATACATTCAAACTGTGAGATCAAAACTCGCAATTACAAGAAATAATGTCGCAATTACAAGAAATAATGTTGCAATTACCCTTTTTTACTCGTGAGGCAGAAACGGGCTTCCATAATAATCAGCTTTCAGTCAGGATAAAAACACATTTTTTTCCTTTAAATGAGCATAAACAGACACACACACCCTCTATTAGCAGTCAAATTCCTCTCAGCGCACACATTACATTAATATACAAAAACACAGATGCAACAAATGAGGCTATTGAAGGCCCACATTGGCAGGTAAATCATTCTAGTAGGATCAGAGGGGGAATTGTTTAAATTGGCTTTCATTATTCAAGGTCTGTATATGATTTGCACTGCCCCTCTAATTACTAGAGGTACTGACCACCGGGAGCAGTTGACTGAGGCAATGCTAAATAGGTTTACCTGCTACAAGATTTGAAGGTCAAACTGTTTATTGCTGTGCCTCTCTCCCGGCCATCCAAGAAAAGAAATGAAAAAAGACAATACAAAGGAAAGATGACGCTGACTTGAATCTAGGTTTGATATTTTCAGATGGGTTGACATTGAAACAAGTACTGTAGAACAGAAAACAGTTTTATGATAATTTAGGTGGTAAAATGATCAAAAAGAGTGTGTAATTTCTCATGGCATAATGATTTGACCCATGTCTTCCAGACATTAGATATGATACAATCTTCCTTTTGAACCAAAGCCAATCAGGTCATAAGTAAAGCTCCTGTTCTAGCTGGTCTAAGTAACCACTACTTTAGGTTAAAAGTGACATTTCAACTGCAGTGCATGACCTTACTCTGAGCTTGGTAATGGTTCTATCTTTTGTCAGCTAATACCTGGATTTGTCTGGGGAAAGTCAGTATTTGCACAGTACTATTGCTCTATCTGGCGTGCATATTTTACCATTGATTTAGGGTGAGAAGATCATTTATTATAGCTATTTTGGTCCATTTACTACTACCCAAACAAACTCATTGGGGCAAATTCATTAAACACATTTGCTACTTAGCTTACATGCTAACCACCCACAATCACGTTTAATAACACACTGCTGGTGTCGCACACCAAACTAATTTATTTATTGTCCATTACAGAGCAAACTAGTACAAGCCAAGGTGGTTAGCGAGTTAGTTTCACGTGTTATTCAACTTAATTTTCATTGCGAAAGTACACTATTTCCTGTGAATGTGTCAGACTTCCATTTCATTAGCCGCTATAGCTAAATAACTAGAAGACACAAAGTGCAATAAATGTTGAATTATGTCAGGATCACTATCATCAAATATGATTTATAACTGCATAGAGTTTATATTGGCGTTATGGTTCTGTTCAGGTCAAGAGCAGCAAAAACCCCCATAGGTTAAACAGAACAGAACCAACATATGTGCAGATATCATTAATGTCAATAATTTACAGGGTTAGTTCACCCAAAAATGAAAATAATGTCATTTATTACTCACCCTCATGCCACTCTACACCCATAAGACCTTCGTTCATCTTCGGAACACAAGATATTTTTGTTGAAATCCGATGGCTCAGCGAGGCCTTCATAGCCAGCAATGATATTTCCTCTCTGAAGATCCATAAAGGTACTAAAAACAAATTTAAATCAGTTCATGTGAGTACATTGGCTCAATATTAATATTATAAAGCGACGAGAATATTTTTAGTGTGCCAAAAAAACAAAATAACGACTTATATAGTGATGGCCGATTTCAAAACACTGCTTCATGAGGCTTTCGGAGCATAATGAATCATTGTATCGAATCATGATTCGGATCGCGTGTCAAACAGCCAAACTGCTGAAATCACGTGACTTTGGCGCTCCGAACCACTGGTTTGACACGCTGATTCATTATGCTCCGAAGCTTCCCGAAGCAGTGTTTTGAAATCGGCCATCACTATATAACCCGTCATTTAGTTTTTTTGGCGCACCAAAATATTCTTGTCGCTTTATAATATTTATATTGAACCACTGTACTCACATGAACTGATTAAAATATGTTTTTAGTACATTAATGGATCTTGAGAGAGGAAATATCGTTGCTGGCTATAGAGGCCTCGCTGAGCCATCGAATTTCAACAAAAAAATCTTAATTTGTGTTCCGAAGATGAACAAAGGTCTTACGTGTGTGGAACGGCATGAAGGTGAGTAATAAAGTACATTATTTTCATTTTTGGGTGAACTAACCCTTTAACATGTACACATATTTCATGATTTAGTCTGATTCAAAAGGGAATCAAAAGGACAAATCCTGACTGACGAGAGGAGGAGCTGGGGATGGAGGAGGGTAATTACTGTAGCTAATGAGAAACGCGATAGCTGCTGATAATACTGAGGAGCTTATATATGAATGCTGTGATAGGCGTCGTATTCCTATAGGTAGACGTGAGTCACGTGATGCGAGCTTGACTGACTCTTCTGATTGGCTGTGAATTTTGATTGATGTTGTATCTGTTGCGGACAGACAAAATGCTTGTCACTGGAATCTTATTGCATCACGTCTGGGGCCTCATTTATAAAATGTTGAGTAGAAACCGTCCTACATTTGATCTTAAGATTATTTCTCCAATGTGCGTACGTGTGATTCAGAGAACGTGCGTACGCCTCTCTTCCAGATGTAAAATGTATAAATCACAAATTATCTGGAAATTGTGTGCAGCTGAATGGTTTCAGATCTCCAGCTTGTAAATGCCGCCTAATTAATGTCATTAACATATAACAGAGCACCAGTCTGCGTCCAAATCCTTTACTTGAGAATGGCAAGTGGCAGGAATTGCTTAGATTTCAAATACCTACAGTACTCTGACTCTCTGCCACAAGGAAATGTGTGTACGTCTGCTCAGACCCTGACATGGCGCTAAGCACTTTTCCATGTCAAAGACCATTTTTATAAATATGAACATTGATCAAATCGTTTTATAAATGAGGCCCCTGGTTAGGACATGGCATAAGAGTGTAAAATGGTTGCTGTTACGCTAAAAATAAGGTGGATGTTTGAGCAAATACGTTTGCACATAGGCTCTGCCCATTGGCATTCAGACACTAAACGGCTGCCATTTGCCTACAATGGATGCGAGCGTCGTGCCAAAAGCAAACAGAACCCATTACAATCACTGAAGCTGTCTACACTGGATACAGTACACACAGATTCAGTTTCTGACGTACTCCACGCACTTGATTCGACATTTGTCGACAAAAGGACAAATGAAATTCGGCCACATAACCTATGGAATGTGTACCAACCACTAGGCCTCGTCACCACATCCTCCCAAACGTATTATTTTTAAAATGAGCTGCATGTATCCCATTTTTCAGCTTTTTTCCTTGTGTTTTGAATAGAGTGAGCCTTAATCCATTCTCTACAATGCCAGACTCCCATAGGAAGCACAAGCTTGACTCATTGTCTAGAGATCACATCCTGTTTATTTGAGGAAGAAAGAAAAAAAAAAAAAAAAAAAATCCCAGATTTTGGCTGGAGTGCGAATTCACAAACAGGCCAATTAAAGGAAGCTATTAATTTAGTTGCATTTGTCAAAGGGCTCAGGCAACAATTAGTACTATTAATGCAATCTTGTCACATGTCGCCATGCCACATGGAATAGCTTCTCACAAGCTGTTCCATGGATCCCTATCAAACCAAATAATTCATTTGGCCCCAGCAGCCCTCGCTATGCTAAAATCCCTCTCTTTCTCTTTGACAGAGAACAAGCCTGCGGGGGGAACCATGCTTTCTATGAGGGGACTGTCAATTCTTCTTAGAAGCTCTGTCATGCGCATGTGTGGTTTGCATAGACGTGTACTAATGCATTTAAGATATTGGCGTATGATTGTCTAAGTAATGTGACACAAGCACTTACGCGTTAGCAAAATGGGGTGTTGTGTTTAGTTCGGCGTGTGTGCTTGATTTGATACAAGCGCGTTGGAGGAGAATAAATCTCTTACTTTGTTGAAATTGGCATGAAGAGGTATTCATGCAAATGAACAAGACTCTGGTTTTGATATGTGCATGGATACGCATGTGTATAATAGAAGTACAGTTGTTTTCATATAAAAAAAATTAACATGTTTGCGCTAATTCATGTAATACTAATCAAATAACTTTAATAAATGTACATTTATTTAAATCTGTTTACAGTGTATTATTATTAGCATCATCACATTAAGTGCAATTAAAACAAAGAAGGCAATATCAAAACTGTCATGAAAGGAAAACAGTTTATTCATGTTTGAAATTACACATAACTACCACAAGGAAGACTTTTCAGTCCAGGGTGTAGTCTGGTTAGAAAGAAACACGAAACATCTTTAATACATTAGAACCACTGCCACAAATAAATTTTGTATGACTTTTTTATCAGTTTCAGAATCACATACGATACAAAAAAAGAGAAAGAAAGTCGGAACCCTGTCACACAGGGTTTGAAATGTACAATTCTGAATACTGAAACCTCTATGCATTACAGGTTTTCTTTTTTTTTTAATCATGGGTTTTTATTTATTAATTTTTTATTTCTTTTTTGCATGAATTAGTAACAAGATGAGCAACATTCAAAATGTTCTTCAGTATTTACAACAGTTTTACTGTTTGGTGTTAATTTTATGATCGTATTTCCCCCTCCCTGTTCCTTCCCCCTAGATCCAGCACAAAATTCCCCTCCAACAGCCACCGTACTCTCCATACTCTCCGTGTTATTCGTATTATTAATATTATGGTTCTTTTTTTCTTTTAAAAGTTGCAACAAAGCAACTTAGTTTTCTTAGAAGGTTAAAATATACATTAGATTACATAAAGAGCGAGAGACAGAGAGAGCAATTTTCTTACAAGATGGAACCAATCCAAACTAACAAAAGTAAATGTATTTAAAAAAAGACAAAAAAGAATGACAGAAAGTAATAGACAAAAACGGTGGTGGTGATTTTGTTGAGAGGTAGTCAGTGAGAGCACTATAAGCTAAAGAAATGTTTTAAATCTATTGGTTTTCTATGAGTTTCAATGAGGTAATAAAGCTGAGTATTTATTTGTGAGATGTATAAATACTCTCAGGCTATGTCATATACAAGAAGGTTTTTGAATGGAAAATTGCCAGAAAAGCCTCCAACAGGATGACCCATATTTCCTTTTCACGTCTTCTACACTTTCTTCAATAATTGTAGTGGACTGAATATTGATTACGTTTTGTGTTTTTAAAAAAAGACAGGCATTTAAAAATCACCCCCCAAAATGGAGTGGATTGCCTTTCATATGTGGTCATGTTTAGGTCATTGGTGTGACATTAATGAAAAAAAAAAAAGTAGAAATCAGCAATGAATTCCCCAAGCTGCCTTCTATAGCATTTAGCCCTGTTAAATGCATCTGTTAGCATCATATGAATATACTGTTGTAAGTATCAGTTGTATTCCTGCACTAAAGCTTTGCCGACAGTCTGTTAGAACAATGGAGAGGGGTTATGATCAGCAATAAACTCAAAAAGAAAAAAAAAACAAAAACTGTTTGAGCTTGTACACTTCAAATGATAAAATGTTGAATATGATTGGAGGAGAGATTGTTAGTAAAAACTGCAGTGGACTGATGTTACAGCTAAGAAATGTCCAGCTTCCAAAACACTGTGGAAAAGTACTGTGGATGATTCCATGAGGATGTTTCTGGATTAGCTGTGAGAGTTTATTCTGTGTCTCTGATTGGTCAGTCTGTGGTTTTGTAGTTCTGTGATTGGTTATCCACAGCTTGAGAAGGGGCCGTGTCAAAGAGGAGATCAGTTCGAGGTATCAGAGTGCACACTACCAGGGCCTTCTGTAGGGGAGATCACAGAGGATGGAGTCGTAGCATCCTGCCATCCCCCATTACCCTAAAAACAAAAGACAGGAAAAAAAAAAAGTTATTAACAGTGTTGGGGGCAATGCATTACATGTAACTCCAGTTACATAATCAGATTACTTTTTTCAAGTTATGAGTAAATTAACGCATTACTTTTAAATTTACAACAAAAGTTACTTTTTCAAATAAGTAATGCCTCGAGTACCTTATTGCTTTTATAAAACGGTTACCACACAATACAAATATTAAAGCCAAAATTATGTATTGATGCAACTTTCATTAAGTAAACTCCTACTAAAAGCCTTCCTTCCACCGTAAAAAATAGTCCCTGACCGTGAACAGCAACAGAAGTTACGTTATTACGCCATTAGATGGCGGCAAAGACTGTCTTTATGAGTGTGTCAGTCAGTAGCGAAGACTGAATTGTTGTGAACACGGAACAAGACGCAACTGACAAATGCTTTGACTAGCGCTGTCAGTCACGGGAAAACCCCTTAACTGTTAAAAGGACAAGATAATACATCGGACATTTAAACAGATTTTTAATTATGAACATAGGACTGACCTGAAGGAAAATGCTAAATCTGAATGAAGGTAATAAACTCGCTCACTGGATCTTGGTCTCACAATACTCTTCTACATAATACAGTAAGCGTCAATGAACAATATCAATTGAGAACAAACAGTTTATGTTGCTAAGAGTGGTTGCTAAGGGTGTAGTGTAGTGATACACAGAACTGTTGGGTGAAGCGGTCATAGCTGTGTGAATAAAACACAGCTATTGACCAATCAGAATCAAGGACAGGAACTAAACATTTTATAAAATATATATCTATGTGTGTGTGTGTGTTTATATGTACTATGAGACATCACATAAATCATGTGCAATTTGTTATGTAAAATAATACAAAGTCCCAGTATTCATAAATTTACAGAAGCATGTGTGATGGGAAGTGCGGGTGTGTTTGTTTGTACGCTTGCAGTGAAGTGTGTGTGTCCTAATCGTGGTGTGTACGTGCGAAGCATGCATACATATGCATACTAATGTATTAAGAAATTAATAAGAGAGAGTGTCTCCTCTGATCTACTGTCTGACATGCCGACGGCCATCTTGCCACGCTAAACCCACATCGGCTTCTCCCGCTCTCGGTCCCTGCTTCCCTCGCTCTCAGAAAACAAATTCGCATAAACGTTGTGGCCAATGGGAACGATTGCTGAAATCAATGTCTAATCAGATTTCAGCGGTGGGCCGACAGCTTGTCGCTCCATATTTTGATGTCAGTCAAGGGGAGGGAGGCCGGGGCAGGGAGGGGGGAAGCTCGAAGGATGCTGAGTGGAAGTGACGGTGCAGGCCTTTCCTCCACCCTGCTCGCCCGAGTGCTCCTGACTTAATCGCCCGGCTCTCATCGGAGACTAGCCTTTGCTTGATATTTTCCCTCCAAAATAACACTTTAATCCCACTACCTAATTCTACCTCTCTTTCTCCATATCACCACAACAGATGGTTAAGGTAAGCCGTAGGTCCCAACTGGTAGGTAGCGACCTGACAATCTGTAGTGGATAGGTTCCGAAAGGGTCGTAGGCCACAGGAAAAAATTAGTTTTGGTGAATATTTTAAAATGTTTGTTATCAAAGGCAATGAATCAGAACAAGGTAAAGGAAAATGTGAGACTACATTAAATACAGCTTCATTTGCAATAAGGATAAACATGGTAAAAACTGGCTTAAGTAAAACATAAAATATTGTAAAATAAAATAAACATGGTGTATAATTGCCTTATAGTAAATAAATTATATTAACAAAAAAAAAAAAAAAAAGGTGAATCATTGGCTTGATATATATTAAACAATAAATTATAAAAATATTATATAAAAATATATTGAAATATTGGCTTAATATAATATATATAAAAAATGAAATAATAATGAACATGGTGAATCACTGGTTTAATATATTAGAGTAAATAAATTATAAAAAATCATGGTAAATTATTGGCTTAATATAATATAAAAAATATGAAATAATAATGAACATGGTGAATCACTGGTTTAATATATTAGAGTAAATAAATATAATAAATTATTAAAATAATCATGGTCAATTATTGACAATGTAATATAGAAAATATGAAATAATAATAAACACGGTGAATCATTGGCTTACAATAATAAATGATAATAAATTATAAAAAAATAATAATGTTAAATTATTGGCTTAATATCATATAAAAATATGCAATAATAATGAACATGGTGAATCGATGGCTTAATATAATAAATTATAATGAATTATAAAAATAATTATGGTAAATTATTGGCTTAACATAATATAGAAAATATGAAATAATAATGAACATGGTGAATCATTGGCTTAATATATTAGAGTAAATAAATATAATAAATTCTAAAAATAATCATGGTAAATTTTTTGCTTAATATAATATAAAAAATTTAAATAATAATAAACATGGTGAATCATTGGCTTAATATAACAAATTTATAATAACATTAATGAACATGATGAATCATTGTCTTATAGTAAATAATAATATTTCTGTTTAATTTAATGACATTTTTGGTTAACTTTTATCCAATGATCGTATAATGGAATTGACACATCATGTAAAATCTGGATCCTGAAGCAAAACTGTTGAGAAGTACTGCCGTATGCTAGTTTGCTAATGAGGTGTTTGGTTATCAAAACAATCTGTCTGTGTTTCTATAAAAATCGTGGGGAGATGTGTGTGCCTGTGCATGTGTGTGTGTACAGGGACTGTTTCAGTGGCGGAATTAGGATTTTGCTGATTTAGAGTTCCTGGAACAGGTCAATAAATAGATTGTGCTGGTCTCCTCCAGCCACAGTGTCTGGACTGATGCTGAAACGCGACCGTTATGAGGAAGTCTGCTGTACCTCGATGACATGGATCACTCGCATTCAGCCTGACACACACACACACACACACACACACACACACACACACACACACACACACACACACACACACACACACACACACACACACACACACACACACACACACACACACACTTGTTGTAATGATAGAGTGACTTGAGCAGTAGACCAGAGTGAGAGAGTGTGAAAGTGTGGCGTTTGAGCCTGCGAGAGGCTGACACTTCATCTGCACAGCTACAGGCCACAGAGGTCTCCAAACACACACACACACACACACACACTGATACAGCCATCTCAGCATTAGCCACAGATACACTGCCACGTTTAGGCCTCACTGCTGTGAAAAATCAGGCATACGTTTTGACTTATGACATTTATCGTTGTGTGCTTTGCTAGAGTTAATTCATGCAAATGGAGCTCTAACAGCCATCAGAAAATACACATATGACAGCTATGCTCTATTAATTACCTCACTGAAAATGATTCCCCCATCTGATTGCATCTGTTTCTCAATAGAAAGTCATTTGTTTTGCTTTTGGAAAGCTTGTTTGTCTTTTTTGATAATGTATGAGGACCATTTGGACCGATAAATAAGCTGTTTTGTATCAGGAATATATAATAATCTTTAAGTCACATTTTACTGGCTCATTGATAATATTACAAAGCCAGAAAATGCTTAATTGTCTTTCATAAACTATAAGCTTACAAGTTTCTATAAGCTCAGCAGCCACTGAATCAGCACAGTTTTTTTTTGTAGATTAATGTTTAAGTGTAACATATCTAAGTTTATATTTTCATGAACAGTGCCCCAACAACAAGGTAACAGATACAACATATAAACCTGTGTTTAACTCAAGGAAGATATATGTCTGTATTTCTCTCACTCTTCTCTCTTTCTCATCAAATAAATGAGTCTTTACTCTGATGGTTTCAGATTACGCAGTGCATGGTGGGGGGAAAAAAGCATCATATCAAACCTCATCAAGGAAGATAAAATTCATGCCTGCAGACGGCTGCAGGCAATCATACTTTCATATTTCATCATGTTGATAAGGATATTGCAAATTCTTTGAAGCATTGCAAAACAGGCAAACAGAAGCAAGACGTGCTAGTAAAAGCCTTTTCATCTTACCACGTTATAGGTTACTGTAATAGGAACTGTTTACACAGGCAACAAACTGACTTAATATATTTCTGAATCTCATTTTCCTCATACCACTCCCAAATACTTGAGCTGTTTGAGCTTTTACTGGGCAAAGCATTTATTCCTGCTTTAAAAAATTGCCATATTTTCCGCTTTATGCATATTATGGGATAGATACTCCTGTCATCCTCTGAATCATCACTCTGTTTGTCGTGGAGTTTGGATTTATGGTGGTTTCTTGCTGTCTGACTCAGATCCTTCTGATTTATGTTATAATAACGATATGTACTGCACATTACAGAGTTTAACAACAGCATTTCTTAGTAAATGCCAAGCTAAAAATGTTGTTGTTTATGTCTCCCAATCCATAGTACATAATTATGTACCAAATGCGACAGTTAAGAGGTTTTTTTTTTTTTTATAAAAAGTTCAAAAGAACAGCATTTACATTGAATTCCTATATATATATATTTATTAGTACAGTCCAAAAGTTTGGAACCACTAAGATTTTTAATGTTTTTAATATTTAATTAAAAATACAGTAAAAAAACAGTAATATTGTGAAATATTATTACAATTTAAAATAACTGTGTACTATTTAAATATATTTGACAAAGTAATTTATTCCTGTGATGCAAAGCTGAATTTTCAGCATCGTTACTCCAGTCTTTAGTGTCACATGATCCTTCAGAAATCCTTCTAATATGCTGATTTGCTGCTCAATAAACATTTATGATTATTTTCAATGTTGAAAACAGTTGTGTACTTTTTTTCAGGATTCCTTGATGAATGGAAAGTTCAAAAGAACAGCATTTCAGTCAGTAAGAATTTTTATTTTTATTTTTTTGAAAAGAAATTAAAGAAATTAATACTTTTATTCATCAAGGATGCATTAAATCAATCAAAAGTAAAGACATTTATAATGTTACAAAAGATTAGATTTCAGATAAACACTGTTCTTTTGAACTTTCAAATAATCCTGAAAAAAAATATTGTACACAAATATTTTGTACAATTGTACACATTAAATGTTTCTTGAGCAGCAGATCAGCATATTAGAATGATTTCTGAAGGATCATGTGACACTGAAGACTGGAGTAATGATGCTGAAAAAATTCAGCTCTGCCATCACAGGAATAAATTACTTTGTGAAATATATTCAAATAGAAAACAGTTATTTTAAATTGTAATAATATTTTACAATATTACTGTTTTTTTACTGTATTTTTAATTAAATAAATGTAGCCTTGGTGAGCAGACGAAACTTCTTTTAAAAACATTAAAAATCTTAGTGGTTCCATATATATATATATATATATATATATATATATATATATTATATGGGGCGTTTCCTCCGAGGAGGCAAGGGAGGCAGTGCCTCCTCAAAAAAACTGGATAAGAAAATGATCGATATTATAAAAAAAAAAAAAAAAAAAAACAATGCAAATTTTACAAAATTTGACATTAAAAAGTCACTTGTTTTTCTAAAGAAACACTGTCAAACAGCGACACCCACAGGTGAAGTTACAACTGGGAGTCCGCGTCTCTTGTGCCTCCCTTCAGCTCATAGAAACAAAGCAGAGCCCCCAAAGCATGCGGCGGGTTTAGTGGAGGGTAATTGAGAATGAATGGGAGAAAGTCACATGAGAGGAGGCAGTGCCTCCATCGCGCTATGACTGGATATGATCGGTTACGTTTGGACATGATTGGTTTGTGCGATAAATCTCACCTCTTGCGCATTCTCGTCGAATCAGCCTGAATGAAGACAGTGATGGGGTTAATGGGAAGACTAATTAAAAAGTAAGTAAACAACTGCCACTTAGATATCACCGCTTTATTTTATGTCAAAATCAAACTCGAAATGGCCTGAAAACATGATGACTGCAGGGGTTTTTAGTGAGCAATCAACATGGTGAAATTAAAGGTGACCCGTGAATGAGTGACCAGTGTGTACAAAATCGATGACTGCTGAAAATAAATTTATAAATAATATATATTGTTTAAATTGTTACTGCCTTTAGTAATTGTTTTGGAATAAATGTAAAAATGCGCAAAAACACTGAAATTTACTGAAAAATTGATGACATTTATACTTGGTTTTAATAAACATTGCATAGTGTAAAAAATATATATATAAAGCAGCACAACTTTGTTCAACATTGGTAATGATAAAGGTTTCTTGAGCAACAAATCAGGATATTAGAATGATTTCTGAAGGATCGTGTGACACGCATACAAAACAACCTTGAGTTATAGATTATCTTTATAATGAGTGTAACAAGTTTATTATTGCTTGATTCAATTGCACTTCATGGCTGACTGAGATTGTACTTACATTCAAGCCATGTGGACTATACATGGGATTCCCCCCCAGGGCATCATTGTATCCTGCCGTCTGACTGATAACATGGCGCAGGGTATCCACCTGCAGAGGACACAACAGGAAGTCAAGCTTGTCAAAATTCTGAGTTTCAGGAACACATGCAAACATCAACACATTGATGTATGGTGACAACAGACAAAGGCAATGGTGTTTAAACAAAAAATTGGTGGCTTTGTGGTTTACTAAATTAATCATACTAAATGGAATATGCAGATAAATGAAGTTAGGGATACATATGTGGTTTAATGCAATATTTAGGACAACATATGCGTTTCCCCTCTCTATTGTTGTCTGGCAATGGTTACTCTATTTCCGGGCTTGAAACATAATAACATAGAAAGAAGAAATGCAATAATTTTGATCTGGAATTTGCTAAAAAACAACAGTATTCGCACATGACAACAGTTGGAGGAGAATACGGTGTGTGACAACACATTAACAGAGCATGAGCAGATATCGAGAATCTGATAATGTTCAATACACATTAACTTCTCTTTTTCTCTCTCCTTCAAATGGTGTCTGTTAACATGAGAATGAAATGAGCTTATGTGAACATGGAAAAATGGGATAATCATGATGAACAGGGGACAGAAAATGATATAGAGGTTTGGAGGAAAGAACAGTACCATACAACCAATACCAACCCAAGAGCTCAAGTCAGAGCCAAATGCATTCACAACATCAACTACAATATGGGGTCTGTTCCAGGATCAATATACTAGCATACTGCTGTAAATAATGAGTGTCTATTCAGAAGGACCTCTTATGGGCTGTGATATGGTAATTTGGTTGGGGGTCTAGACTGGAAATGTGAAGGATCCATCCATGTCCAGACTACTTATTAATCTTCCATGACTATAATGAGACTAATTGTTAAGGGGGTCGATCAAATCTGTATCATTGTCTATATGTTGAGGGGGAGGGGGTTGAGTTTTTAAATGTGGATGGTAGGCTAGCTGACAGGTCTGCTCTGGTTCACAGCCCCAGTTCCTGTGCGTAGCGCCTACCTGTGACTGCACATTGGCTCCGACTTGTGCCCCTTGGTAAGAATCCCCATTCAGATTCTGCATGCTCATGAACATGTCCCCCGAGTTTGGGAGGTTAAAAGAACCTGACGAACCTAGAAAGGAAAGATGTAAGGAGCTGAATAACGAGAGGATGAGAAAGAGAAAGAGAGGCTATCACAGACTCACACATACACACAATGTGTACGAGGACATACGCACACCACACATCACGCTAGGAAGTGATGCTCAGAAAGCAAGCAACAAAAGGAGAGCAAAAGAAACAAGGAAGAAATGAAAGGATAGCGATGGGGATGGTGGCTAGGTTGCAATACATCTCTACAAGGGCACGTGGGGGTCACCAAAAATGGCAAAACAAAGAGGGAAAAAAAAGAAAAAAAAAAATTCACAAAAAGGACAGAGATGGTATATGGAATTGGAAGTCTAAGTTTTCCACAGGGGTTCACACCTACTCCTACTCTAGTGGACTAGTTCAAAAGGGGGATTATATGCCAATGACAAGAAGGACAATAAGAAGCTTATGGAAAAGGCCAGTACCAGTGAACATGTTGGTTAATAGAGTGTTTTTGTTCTCTGCAGAGTCCAGCTGAAATTCTTCATCTTTCATCTGGAATCCTGGGTGCAAGAAAAAGGGGACCCCTTAAAAATTGCTTACCCACAACTCCTCAGAGTCTAAGGTATGTCTATATCACATTCAAATCTTCTGCTAATATTGTCTGAAGAGCATCATAGGAACTGCATCATTCTGCTAATCAAATATTCATTATAATTCCATACTGTACATTTCTTTAAGAGCGTAACATGCTCCGAGCAAGAGATTTCCATCAATTCACAGCAGGGGCAACACTGTCACATTTATGGATAAGAAGGGAGGACAGTGGGTGAGGATTATCTCTTCTACACCCACCAACACCACAACCCTCCCACCCCTCAATACTTCAAACATATTCAGCATGTGCAACCCGCTCACACAGTTCTGGTTGACTTTGCTCATCTCGTTCAGCATGTATAATCTCAGAGGCAGGAGAGTGAGGCTCATCCCCCAGGCTGGGACCTCTCACTGTCACAGCAACCAACCAGCGTGCCAGAGGGAGCAGAGGTTCAGAAGGGACCAAGCTGAGATAGGGGACAGCTGGTTGGTTTTTGGGGGCTCGTCCGGGATCGGTGCAAGCTTACCGGAGTTGGGTGTGGTGGGTGAGTTGGTCTGACTATTCTGGACGGCGGCAGCTGCTGCGTGCGCGGCAGTCACGGCTGTCTTAGCGGCGTACAGGTTGGCCTCCTCTTGGAACTTGCCGATGTTTTTTTTGTAGCGGATCCTCTTGTTGCCGAACCAGTTGGATACCTGAGGGAGAGATGGAAAGAAAAGAAAAGAAGGGAAAAAAGAGGAGGGGGCGTCAGACGTCAATGCAGACGAGGCACTGTGCACTGAGCAGAGTGATTGTTTCAAGATGTCATGTTTGGGTCCATCAAGTCCACAGTCCCCAGCCTCCCACAGTAATATCCGCTGGGCATGCAGACTAATTAAGCGATTATCAGACAGGGCTTGTGCGTTATTGCGGATGGAGGCGTGACATGCTCTCTGTTTGTCTCTAGACAAAACCAACACACATGGGGCTGCTCGTCTTGTGGCAAAATTAGGATCAGTGTTGTGCTTATGGGATCAGGTAGCTAATGCCAAACTATCGTTGTAAGGCTAGCTGCGATCTTGCTAAAAAGTGTTTGTTCTCCTCCCTGACCCCATTTAATAAATAAACACACTCTCAATAATAGTTTTAACATAACACTTTCTTTTGTCTTTACTTTCACTGCCTTTCTTTAAAGGTAACTTAGATACAATCAGCTGCCTTGATTTCAAAGGCAAGGCTTTTATGCATCTTAATAACACTAATGTTCTTTTCTTTTGCATAAAACCACTTTTGTGCTCTTGCCTGAAGACAAATAATAGACATAATAATAACCACAACTCACACAGTACACCTAAAAGCAGCCGCACTGCCTCAACCCAATACATTAATAATTACAATAATGCTAATTTTACTAAAAACAGCAGCCAGAAAACAATATGATCTGGGTCACATGGGGGGTGGTAGATGTGCAAATGCTAGCACTGCATAATTGTGGAATAATAAAGAGATTAAGGGTTGTTTCTTAATAGCCCTATAAATTACGGTGGCCTGTCGCCGTGGCGATCTCTCCTGCCGTATTCCAGCTCTGGCTGGACTGGAGGACCAGAGAGCCTCAGCCCCTTAATGATGCTTTATTTAATTTCCACCTCTCTGCTTCCATTTTAATATCTCCAGCAGCCCGAGCCACACTATGCTACAGCCGCTGAATTTACATGACATCAGATCATTTCTACCCCCACCATGCCTCTGTGCTTCTAAATCTTTAATATCTAGGCAATTAAAATTAATGACCATTCGGCTGAAGCCACCACCGTTGGCAGGCTTTTGCCTTAACATCAATTGTTTGATGGGTTTACCTAGAGGTTAAACTAACAAGCAAGGTTTAATTGGAAGCAATGAAAGCACTAGCCGTCATCCTTTTTACTTAACCTGCTTATGAAGCAGTTTAAGGCCATGGAAAAAAGGCACGCAGAGTCTCCTTAAACTTAGCTGTTCCTAACCCTAATGTTTCATATTTTAACAAAACAACACATAACTCATTTAAATGGTTGTTCCCTCTTTTGCCTTCAGAATCAGTTGAGAGCTATATGAGTCAATAACAAATAAGGATGTCCGAGAGGTTGAAAAAAAATAATTCTTTTAAAAATCCAGTACAAGAATTCTCAAATGTAATCTTTGTATTCATACTGGTTTCATAATTATTATTATTATTTTTTTTAAATGGCTTTCACTTGACAAATATATCTAAATACTAATATTTTAAAACAAATCTGCCTCACTGCATATTTGGTGTTCATATTTATGAGCATATTTAGAGATGCAGTAGACTTCTATGCCTGGAACCCAATACCTGGTTTATTTGCTTTAAACCAATGAAGAGGAAAGCCTGTGTGGGTGTAGTAAATAATTCACCACTACTCCCTCCCCAAGCTTTGGTCAATACACCACTAGTGTCACTGAAATGGGATGGATGATCTTACCCAGGTCTCAATACCTCCCGATTTATACTGCTTCTCTTGCTGAGAGTGGAACTTAAATGGAGACTCAGACTTGTGGCTTCATCACACACACGTACGCACACACGCACACTCCCTGTCATGGGTGGTTGCAGTGGCCAGGGCTGCTGATATTATCAATAATGAAGTGGTCTGCATTAATAGTTAACACATTAACCTGAGGCAGAGCTCTGCTACATGTATAATGAGCTGAAATATTGATAAGTGTCGCTCGTTTGAACCGCAGGAAGATCGAAGCGGAAGAACTGCACTTAATTGGGTGATGGGCACCACACTTTGTGCCCTCTCATTTGCAGGGTGCACGCTATCCCCTCTAGACTCGATGCCTAAAATCATAGTTGTTATGAAAACTCTTTCAAAAAAAAGTATCATGTGACCCAGTATGTCATGGTGCTCATTTAGAAAGCAGAGCATCACACATGCACAGAGATCATGCCTAGATAATGAGGTTGATTCTGTGCACTGAGTGAACTGGTGCTTGATAAAGGCGACTAAATTTAATCAACAATACCATTAACATCACACATCACTTCTAATCAGCACATGTCTCAGATACAGGGAAAAGGCAAAGTAGGCAGCCTCTGGGATCTACATGTTGTAGAATTTGAAAAAAAAAAAAAAAAAAAAAAAAAAATACAACCTTAGAAATGTAAATATTATGTGTTTTTTGTAAATACACTGCGATATTTTTACCTATTTCTTATTTTTATTTAAAAAAACAAACAAACAAAAAAACTTTAACCCATTGGTACTATACAGTAGCAACCAATTATACATTTGAAAAACAAAATCCTTCAGCATATTCATTTAATAAGAGATATTTCCTGAACATATGCAGAACACACTTATTAAATACGATGTGGGGTAAATGTCTATCACAGGCATGTCAAAATATACAATGACAAGACATAACACAATCAAAAGGGACACATACTTTCAGAAGTTTGACAATCGAGTGAAATTCTCTAGGGAAGAGTGAAGGGGGTGTACATATGTATAGTACATAAATACTGTCTGATATTTAGTTTGATTACTAAGCACTCCAAATATAGTCCCATTCAACACTTGCTTCAGTGTGCAGATTTGTTGTCACTAAGTGCAGAAAAGGTAGACTTTTGGGGAACAGAGTGCTGAGTACATCTTAACATGTTCTAAGGTAAAAGTGAACACACATAAAGGGGTGACAGAATAAAGGAAAAATCAACAATAAAGAAAAACAAATGGCACAAAAAAGTGGAGCAGGAGAAGTCATGACATACCTGTGCCACTGTGATGGTGGTTCCCACCCCCTGAAGGCAAAAAAGAATGGCTTTTACAGGATCTGACTCTGAACAACCCTCCATAAGCCCCTCCCCACAGAGAAAAAAACATTTATTACATCACAGAGTATGCAAATATGCTCTAAGACCAATAGGTTAACAGTACACATTTTCCTTGACCACCTCTGTGACAATTTGAAAAAAGGAAAAGAGTTTTGTCTGTGGGGAGATGGGTGTGGGTGGGTACTCTTGCCTTCAGGTGGATTCTGAATTTAGTTATTAGAGTGGGAAAACACTATACTCTTAATTGCTTTGCGATAACGAATCACACTGTGCAACTAAAAGTTTGTCCTTCTTTCTCTCTGACACACATACACTCACATGTGCGCACACATTTACTCTAAAACACAATGACTGACACAGATCACCACAAATTGTGGCATCCATCCACAACAGGGTACACGTTGTGTCTTCAGGCCCTGCTTGAGACTCAGCTCAGTGGAAGTATCAGACTGATGTGTTAGAGCAAACAGGTATGCATGCTAGACAGTGACGAGAGGAAAGAAGAGGACAATGAGAGACAGTACGCTGAAGAGTCTTTCTGGTGTGATCAATCTTGGCCCTGTCCCAAATGGCACCCTTAGCCCCCGCGATCCTCCTCCGAGTCCATACTTTGCCGCATGGGCTGCTGGGTAATATTGAAGGATGCATAGCGGCTGCAAAGGGGGTGCCTGGGTAGGTTTGAAAACCTAAAATGACAAACTGGACACCATACGAGCAAAGGTCAAGAGACCATAAGTCCACATTAAGTGCACCATTTGAGACAGGGCCTTTTTTTGCCTCATCTGACCTAGCCTTGCCAATTAGCCACTGTTACCCAAGATTATGGTACTATCCTGCTAGCCTAAGATGGTTTGATGTCTTGAAGCCTGTCAAGCTGGCCTTTTGGCTGATTTTATAAGGGTCTTAGCCACTTTTCAGCTGGTCAGGCTAGGAGACCAACTGACCAACCATGTAAAGCAGCTAAGCACCACCTTAGCCAGGGTAGGAGACCAACTAGACCAGGGGTCTTCAACCCTGCTCCTGGAGACCCACTTTCCTGCAAAGTTTAGCTCCAACCTTAAGCTGCGGACACACTAGACTTAGAGCAAAATTTCTGCAGCAGTCGTAATTTGATGTCACACTCTGTAGCACTTTTTTAAAAACACAATTCAACATATAATACATCCAAAATGTAAACAATATGCAGTCTACTCCACTTTACTGCAACTCTTCAATCCTGCAGATTTAAAGTTTACGCTCTTTTAATTGAGCTGAGAGTTCAGTCTTCTATTGGTCACACGTCTTCACGTGATACAAATTCGCAGAGCAGAATTCACCAAACTTGAACTCTGGAAAGCAGTAAAATTCGCACGAGCTTGCAATTCCTGTCTCCTTCATTCGGTTCTGGATAAACAGAAGTCAACAGAACAAAAAGTGTAGTGTGACCGCCCCTAAAGTCAAACACACCTGAACCATTTAATCAAGGTCTTTAGAATCAATTGAAAATTTGAGGTATATGTGTTGGAGCAGGTTGGAACTAAACTTTGCAGGTCTCCAAGAGCAGGGTTAAAGATCCTTGTGCTAGACCAGCTGAAGACCAGCTTAGCCGGGCTGAAGGACCATCTTAAACCAACTAAGACCAGGAAAGACCTGCAAAATAGCTTAGACTGTTTTAAAAATGTTTTTTTTTTTAACAGGGATGGCATTGGATTTACCTAAATAAACCCTGAGCATGGGGACTTTAAGTCTTCAGGCACTTATCTGTTGTTAGTCATTCTTTCCAGACTATCCAACAAAAATGGGGCATGTGCTACATGGATGGATGGTGTGGTCTCACCTGGGATACTGTTATGCTGCACTTCTTAGCCAGCTCCTCTTTGGCCTCTTCGCTGGGGTAAGGGTTACTAAGATGCGAGTAAAAATACTCGTTCAGGATCTCGGTCGCCTGCTTGCTGAAGTTCCGCCGTTTCCGTCTGCCGTTGGACAAGCGGGGGGAAAACAAGAGGAGGAAGGCAATTAGAGAAACTCAAATAAAACCATGTGTGATGGCCAAACTCATAATGAAGCTGCTGGCAGGAAATGAAGTCGGGAAGGCTATTATCGGAATACATATGTAGACACACAAATGGAGAGTTGTTGCGTTATCGGTTGAGCTCTAAGCGAAGCGTGAAATGTTCAGTGTTTAGAGCGGCGAGCTTTCACTCTCTCTTTCTCCCTCTCTTGTGCTTTCTTTCACTCTGATGGGGGCGTTTAGAGGTGCTCAAGCATTCCCAGTCAGAGCTGTATCTTGGGACATTAGGGAAATCAGGCCATGGCCAGCTGAACACTGTTCCTCAAGTACTGGGGCAGGGCCTGATGGAGTTGCACTTACTGCCACTCACTGCGACCCACCCCGCCACAGTTAAGCGTTGGCTTCTTTCTCTCGCCTTGTTTAATGCCTTTCACACGAGTGGCCGGCCAAATGATTGTGCTTCCGCTTCACTTGAGCGTTCTCCTCGAGACCTCATCCGTTCTTTTCTCGTGTTCACTGCATCATTTCCCTCCCCTCTACGCCTCTCCAGATCTCCTCTACCAACTGTTTGTGATTACAGTAATCTAGACCACCTGCCGATGACCTCCTACCCACCAAACGCAAATGACTTCATTTCCACTCTATAAAACTCTTAACTGCTTTCAGGTGCTTAGTATGACTGCGTTTAGTGGATGGCCTCTAGGCTCTAAAACTCTTGTCTTGGCAACAACACATCTTAACCGCTAATGGTTGAATAACGTTGAATGCGTTATTGTGCTCGACTGATAACAGGTGCCTGAACCCTGCACAGATTAAAAGGGTCAAATGAACTAAAAAATGAGGTAAAATCTGTTTCTACTTCAAGTATCATTGTCACCAAAAAGTATTTGAATACTTAAGTTGTACTTAAAAATGTCTGAATTTCAATATGTAAATAAAATATCAAACAAGTGGCATCTGCAGTCAAATGATGCTGGATATTTTTTCAGAGCCAACTTCACTTTTCTAAGCCATTACTGTAAAACAACTGATTCAAAGTTACTTTTAGTGGAATTATGAATCTTCTGACCTAATTTTGAACAACTTTTTGTCCTCATTTTGAACAAATAGCAATTTTTCTTTAAAATAAATATCAGTTGGTTTGATATTTTGTATACATTTTAAAGTGTGCTTGAAGGTGCAGTCACATTTTGATGAAATTTCACAGGTTAAAAAAAAAGGTCCAACTTAATGACCAACTTGAACAAGCAAAATCTGAGTGGGGTACTTCTTTGCTCGCACATGAGATGTCCAATCACAAAGATTTCCTATTAATATGACCAGATTCACCTCTAAAATGTCACTAAACAACGATAAATGTGACCACACCCTAAATACATTTGGGGCCATCATATTTGATGGTTAACTTGACGTCATATTCTCTAACCATCGCCTTCTTGCATATAGCAGAAGATGGATTCTTTCAAATACAACTGAGAATGATTTGTAATTACATGTATTATAATTTATGTAGACAAATCACACATACGGATACTAACCTGGCATCGAGGAAGCGGGACCTCAAGATCATGACGGCCTCACAGGTGCTCTGTTTAAGCTGCATTTGGATGGAGCTGAATTTGCGATGGATGATGCTGACCATGCGCTCGATCTCTTTGGGCGAGATTGGTCGTGTGCGAGACTGCTCCCTCAACAGGTTCATGACGTGGGTGGTGAACTCATTACATGCCTGTGTAGAAAGAAAATTTTGATCTGAGGACACAGCTTTTATTCTGAATAGTAATGTAGGTGTAAAATTCATTACGCAAATCTACATTTCTCTGAAGTCTTTAGGACCCACTACTGAGACTCAGCAGCTACATGTAATAAATCATTTCTGAATATACAATTCCATCATCATGTCCTCACCTAAAATCCGAAAAACATCCTAGAGATTGACCCGCTTTTTAAAATCATTATATACTCTCAGCACAGTGACAGAAATGCTCTTTGACGTTATTCGGCAGAAGCAGCACATCAGTTCAACTGCATTCGTTTGAAGCTCTCTGGAGCAGCAATCAGCAATTTTTGAAGCAAGTTCAAAGCTGCTGCTCTTGAAAGCACAGGAAAAACACCATCCATACTGTTTGTAGTGCTGCTGAGGACTTGAACGGCTTAATAGGTGAAATCATCTATGAATGCAAATGCCGATTTGCAATTTGGCACCTGCCCAGCGCCCGTAGAATTTAAACAGCTTTTCGTTAAAGCAGTGGTTCATACATGATTAATTAGAATAACTAATTTAGGTAGTGCACACTTTAGCTCATTACTCGGAGTAAAAATTTGTTAAGTATTTACATTTAGATTATTAAAATGGGGAACACCCTTAAGAAAGATGCATTAACTCTGGGTGAAAGGGTTGAGCCACCTTATTCGCATGCTCCATTTTTAAATGCTTGCAAGTTAATCAGACTAATTGAGCTCATTGGCTGGCTAAGCCATCAGCTAAACAACTTCCATATCATATTAAGAGGATTGTTATTTACAAATAACAGTGTTCTCTCAACCATTCTTTATTGTTATCTGTGAAACACACAACAGTAGAGGGGTCAATGAAAAATAAGAGTGACCATGATAAAGAAAAGGAAAAACCTAGTAAAATCTAGTTTAAAACACAAGTTTTTAGAAATGTACTCATTGTATTCATGTTGATTTCACATGGTTTGAAACAAAAGTTTGAATTTAGTGACTGAAAATGTCAAGGGCTGCAACCATCAAGTAAAAAGCAGTAAGATACATGAATATTCTTACATGAATACATGAGACAATAGACTATTCATAGAGGCAATAGACTATTTATACAGCTATTATTTTTTCTTTTATCTAGGCATCTCCTCAAAACATCCAGCATTTTAACTATATCGTATCTCAAAGAAAAAAAGATCGCAAGCCCCTCGTTCAACTTGTCCTTGATTATGAGGAAAATAACTAAAGCGCTGAATCAAAAATTAATGTCAGCTCCATTAAAGAATCAATACATGACCTCAATGAAGCAGCCAGTCCTGCATAGCGACACTCTCAAATGCACTATGCAATCAGAGGCTGCTCTCCACACTGTAACTAAAAGCGTCTGCTCAATATTTATAAGAGGATGTCTAGACTACCGCTGTTCAGGGGTCAGGTAAGTTGAAGATGTCCTAATGCCTGAATACCACCATAAATCACATCTGCTCTCAGTCGTAATCATGATAGACAGGACTGTAAAATGCAAAATGCTTGCTCAGGTTTAGACCTCTGACACCTTCAGTTCAGATGAAGGCCTCCAGGTCTCCCTTTAAACCTGTCATTAAGCTTCAGTGAAAAACATCTATTCAGACAGAACAGCAAGCTGGGATTATTCACACTCATAGGATCAATGCAAATGTGTGAATGCAGATAAAAACTTCTTTTGTATTATTCTTGGCTCAGTACCATACAAGCCGGTTGGGCTTCGTAACCACTATAGATATGCATTTTCAGTGCTTATACGGCTGAAAAAGTTTTAGTTATGTGTAAATGAAATGCTACATATTTAAGTCATCTTATTTGTTTTGGTCATTAAAATCAACCTGAGTCTTGCTGTCACAATCAACACATAAAATCTGTTAGCAATGTAAAGGCGAATATATGGTATGTTATGATATATGGCATCGTCATCGGTTAGAGTATGAATAGTGAACATTCTATGAATAAAAACTTTAATGTTTATATTATATATATATATATATATATATATATATATATATATATATATATATATATATATATATATATATATATTTAGCCTGAACTAGTCCCATTCGCACATTAGAAAAAAAGAAAATGTATTATTTGAAGAAAAGTAAATTTAAAGGGTTAGATCACCCAAAAATAAAAATTCATTCATGTCGTTACAAACCCGTAAAACTTTCGTTCATCTCCGAAAAGAAATGAAGATTTTTTTGGATGAAATCTGAGAGCTTTCTGTCCCTCCACAGACAGCTACAAAACTACCATTTTGAAGCTTCAAAAAGTTCATAAAGAGATTGTAAAACTAATTCATATGAATTGAGCGGTTTAGTCCAAATTTTCTGAAGAGACTCGATCACTTTATATGATAAACAGATTGAATTTAGGCTTTTACTCACATATAAACATTGATCAGCAAACATAAACTGAAGCTCAACCAAAACTGCTCAACAAACGAGAACAAACCTCTTCCGGAAGCTCAAAGGTGTCACGTAACACGTGAGAATGAACCTTATTGGTTCTTGTACGCGTCAAGCAAAGTGGTAGTTGCTTAGCTGTCTATGGAGGGACAGGAAGCTCTCAGATCTCATCAAAAAGATCTTTATTTGTGTTCCGAAGATGAATGAAAGTCTTACAGTTGTGGAACGACATGAGGGTGAGTAATTAATGACCAAATTTTTATTTTTGGGTGAACTAACCCTTTAGGTTTTTGTATATTGAATTGAAATATAAAAATATTTAATGTTTTACTTAATAAACTTAAATGGCTTCATTATTTAATTATTTAATTTTTTTTTGTTTTTTTTTAAGTTTTCAAAGTTTGGGCCTGTTTGGGCCAAACTTATTGAGAATGAAGGCGTACAAGACCTTCAGTAAAAAAAATATTTGTTGCAAGCTGATATAATGCCTTACTGGACTGTAGTGTATACTGTCATTCACCTGTTCATATTTCTCCAGCTCGGTGTGGTAGATCTGTCTGATCTGGGAGAGTTTGGCCCTGTAGTCAGAGTGCTCAATGGAGTTGTCAGTGGGACTGCCGGCTGCTGCTGCCGCCGCTGCCGCCGCCGCCGATCCTCCGCCCTTCTCCGGTCCTGACACGCCCTCTGCCAGAAGCATGTTGTCAAGACGCATCAGCTGTGGATCGGGTGGGTCCTCCTCCTGAGCCCCGCGGATACTTAGACCTGATAAACAAGAAGAAGAGATTGGTCAGTGACATGACAAGGTAAAAGTGACACCACAAAGGCTTTTTATATTCCTAAATCAATGTATCATACAAGAGGTGGTGCTTTCTGTCCTCTGTGGAATACAAAATACTACATTTGTTCATACAATAAAAGTCAGTTGGGCCCCAACAACATTGGACCCTATTGACGTCTTATGTTTTGAAGAAGTATAAAAGCCATAGAGGTTTGCGATAACATGAGGATATGAGTAAATGATTGCATTTTTGGCTGAACTATCACTTTAAGCACATGATCACTTACTAAAATCCTTGCAAAAACTATTTACATTATATTTTTGTAAAGGAATGCAATGGATACTACACTGTCACATGTCAAAACAACTGTCCAGCAACAAATTCTTGGTGCTTTTGCAAAAGCAAAGACAATGTAAAGGCATATAATGCCTCGCTTTGTGCCTGTCTGCTGCCCTCATGAGCTGTGAATGATGAAAGAGTGAATTAATTATTGACGAATGATTGAATTTCATATAGGCGTTAATCATTGACGTACTATCACACGGGTTGTGAGCTCTGCAATCAAGCCTCTGTCTGGCAGCAAATACCACTATCTGTCACAACAGGCGAAAATAACTCCAGACTGTATTAGAGTAAAAATACGCCGTCCACTCCGGCCCATCGCTATGCTTGAGTTAAAGTGAGACGGATCAGGGTGCTGGGGGTATTGAGAGAGTGCTGAAAAGGCCCGTAGGTACGAATTTGTTTTTCCTCTGTTTTGCAGTGCTGCCTTCTCGAATTTTCACAGCACACTGCACACACGGTATGTGTACTCACAGCCATACATGACAGGGACACTCACCGACTGACACACACTCAACAGCGTGATGGCACCTCTCCACGCTGAGGCGATGCTAAACAGAAAGGCGTGCATGTACACGTGTCTGAGCGTGCTCGCCTGCTGGTCCGAAATCACGGGTACGGGCGTAATAATGAGCAGAAAGTGTTCTCACAAGTGCCGTTATGTTTTGTTGTTAACAAACTGTTTTATTATACAACCCGGTTCTGCTCTCCGCAGAGGCAAGGCTGCTTGAAATGTATGTAAATTTGCATAGCAATCGATATGAGGGTGAAAGATAGCTCATTGTGTTTGCCTGATATTCATAATGAACCTCAGAGCAGTAAAGAGCCATTAAGATTGATTACAAACTTCCTCATCATGCTTGCCCCTCTCTCTCTCTCTGTGTGTTTGCATAATGAATTCCATTCATATAGGAGAATAATGATGCAGAAAAAGCTCTTTTTGTGAAAGATTTTAATCAAACGATTTAATCTTAACATGTATTTGTAATGGTGCCTTTAAGAAGAAGAATATGCAGAAGGCTGTGACCTTCTGTCTAGTGTTGTCAAATGTACTGACTTCGATACCAAGTCGGTATTAAAATGTTAAAAATGTGCTGTTGAATGGATTCGTAAACACCTCTGATTGGCCGTTGTGTTCTAGCGCTCAACATAAATGTCAGTAATTGGCTACAATGATCAACGCACGGGAGCGTTTGAAAGCACACGGACGTTTTTGAATTTGAAAGCGTTTTGAAAGCGGGAGTGTATCTGTGTACGCGTCATTGATGTCTATTTACAACATGTTTTTGAAGCGCTGATCATTGTAGACAATCACAAACATATCTGATGAGCTCGTGAACACAGTGGCCAATCAGAGGTGTTTACGAATCCGCTCAACAGCGCTCAAAGCATCATTCGATTTTAGTACAGACTTGGTATCGAAGTCAGTACATTTGACAACACGGCCTTCTGTATATTCTACTTCTTAAAGGCACCAGTCTGAAAACACTACTTCTGTCTTTGTTATTGGGACACATCCCGAATTCTACTTTCATAGTGCTAGTGATGTTAACCATGAGGAACAACGTTCTTTGTATCTAAAGCCGCCCGAATCACAGTTTTCTGCCATTTTATTTTACATTTTTGATAAGGAACTATGGGAAAGTAAAGTGTCCATTGATACGCCCTTCAAAGTAAAAGATTTTTCAGTGGATCCTAATACGTTGTCACTCAACACATGAGCATACTGGCATGACACACAAGCTAGACATAAAAAATAAAAACTGCCACTAAAATCAGCCATAAAACCTGACTAAAAACGAGTTGAAATTAACATACTATTATTCAGGGGGTGAAAAATCATCATAAATGCGGGACTAAAACAAGTGTGTGTATGCTGTGGTTGGTCTGGGTATTTTGGACGGTTTAACTAGTGGGTGATTTGGGGGTTCTGAGAGTTTCTGAGAGCTTCATTACAGGCTTCATTAAGATACTGTGAGATGCTGAATCCTAAATGAGGAGATTACTGAGTTTATTATTGCAGTGTGGAAGCCTGGCAACCAGCTAAGCTTCTCTTAGCCTCTCTTTCTCTCTCTCTCTCCCTCACACACACACACACACACACACACACACACACACACACACACACACACACACACACACACACACACACACACACACACACACACACACACACACACACACACACACACACACACACACACACACACAACCAGGTATGCTTGATGGCCAAACCGTTTAAAGATATTTAGATATTTACTTTACATTTGGGTAGTTGACAAATAAATGAACATTATAGTGAGGGGAAAAAACAAAACAAAAAAAAACACCCAGTTTATTTACTGTATGTGGTTCAAATCAATCCCACAAACAAAACACATGTTTGAATGCATATATACACACTAACATCATTGACTAAGGTCATACATTTGCAACGCTACAGTTGCTTCCAATTCTTGTGCACATTACAACATAAACAAATATTTACACATTCATTTTATGGTTTTGTAAACAGACTTCAAGACTCACTCCCATAAAGCACAACCACAAAAAAAAAAAAAAAAAAAAAAAATGCTACAATCCATCAACGCCTGCGGCGAGCAAACCCAGAGTACAAACAAACCCCTACCGAACACGGACACTCTAGCTAACCCACTTTTGTAAATAAACAAAGACAAGACGCTGTCAACTTGAAGAGACCATTTACTCAGCTAACACAACAAATCTAAAGAGCGGCACCTTCAGCCTAGACTGGCGATGGAGGCCGCTGCCTGGCCCGTGCGGTATTGATCAGGTGTTAGTGCATGTATGTGCTGTTGATATTAGGCCATGGGGTGTAATGGTGTGAGAGGCCGAGGATGAATGAGGTCATTTGTGTGAGACGCTCAGCTGGCCATGCTGGACAATGCAGTGTCAGCGTGCAGAGCCAAGGCCACACCAGGGACAATATGACCCTGCTCCTATGACTCCAAGTGCAGACACACAACTACACATACACACACCAAACCAATCAGAATCATTATATCGCATCTACATCGCAGAGTTTTCTTTCTTCATTTTATGATTTTTAGTTTTAGTAATTTTATTGTTTTTGTCATTTTTATTAAACTTATAAAAAGTAAGTCTATATAGTTTTATTGATTTTTATTCAAGTTTTTATTTAGTTTTTTAGTACATCAAGTTTGATACTATAATGTTTTTTATTAATATTTTGAATTATCTCTTAGTTTTATATAGTTTTTTGTGATTTTATTTTAATTTTAGTTAGTAATTTTGTTGTGTTTTTATTGATTTTTATGTTTTAAGTTTAGATACTTTAGTATGTTAAGTTGATACTAATAGTTTTTAATAACATTTGAATTAGTTTGTATATTTATATTTCATTTTGATTTTAGTTAAAGTTTTAGTAATTTTGCAGAGTGTTTTTTTATTGTTTTTATTTTTATTTGGATATGGTTTTTATTAATTTTTATTTCAGTTTTAGTTATTTTAGTACATCGAGTTAAACTAAATAAAAATGAAATGTGTTGCTTTGGCAACTATAGCTCAAATTGAACATGTTAACATCTTTTTAACATGTTATTTTCAGTTATTATATTTATATTTTAATGGTTTTAGTGTTAGTTACTATAATATAAGCCTGATTTGATGTGTCCGTTTTCATCTGGATTATCCAAAATGTTCGCTGTCGGATGTTAGAACGACACTCAGCAGATGTTGTATGCGGTTTTAGATGTTTATCAGACATTTGTACACAAATATGGCTTTAAAAAAAAAGAAAAAAGCATGATACTTTCCAGATGATGCGATGATTTGCGTGCTCACTGGGCAGTATATGCAAGTATGAGTATGCTTGGGTTTGCGTTTGATTTGTGTTACGTTCGAGGAGGTAAAGGCTTAGTTTTTGAGGTTGGTTTATTTTTCACGTTTCTGTCAGGTATATTAAATATTCCACAACTGACACATTTCCACACCAGCCTCAGTTGTCACTACCATTCCGCTCAGTCGCTCCTGAAGGACCAGAACAGGAAACGCAGCTGAGGGAATTTACAGAGCTTTTCACTTAAACAGACATAAATCAGCACTTTCATTCAAACCAAATAATCTGAGGCCATAAAGAGCTGCTTGTCTCGCACTGTATATTACCGCCAAGTTCCTGCGAGCAATAACACGGCCGTTCGCAGGCAAAGCAAAACAGAGAGGGACGTGAGGATGTGACATGTAATGCAGTTAGAAGGTCCTGTCGCCCACACTGGCCCTGACACTTTTATCATACGTGTCCATTTCTATTTGGGAAATGGCGAGGATAAAAATGATTACTCGGCTGTGCGGAGAGCGCGCCGGGCCCCTCCAGGCTGCAGACCGGGTGCATTGGTGCCACGGCAGCCCAGGAGAGCCATCCATAATGGGCACATTTGTAGACAAGGACCCCCTCCTTGTCTCCCCCTCCTTTCTTCCACCTCCACCTGCTGCAAGAGCTTCAAGCAAACAGCGTTGTGGTTTATGGAGCCACTTTCTTTTAACAACAGAAATAAGAGTCAAGACATTTCCTGTAGTATCATTACTCCGTTCACTCCCAAATGTCTTTTGGGGTGCTCCAGTTCTCTCTTTTTTAGCTTTTGTATGCATGTTTTCTAATCTTGTCTATGGTTCATTTTTTAACCAAATCTATTAAAGTTTATTTATATTTAATTAAATTTTCAAATTGTATTCAATTTATTCAAAAAGGCAGTATTATGCAATGAAAAAATTAAGTTATTTGAAAAAGATTGCAAGATCCTTGTGACTGTGTCATGGTCAAAAAGTCACTAAAAAATGTCATGTGGTGTAACTCAACTTAATGGTATTTATGAATTCATAATTATATTTTACATGATTGAAAAAAATATTTTGAAAAATATATTTAAAAAAACTAAAATATGCGTAACTTGCGTGTATTCAAGGGATAAAAAACATGTTACTCATTTTTATGTGATGGTTATACCACATTTAAACTTAAAATAATAATATTATAAAAAAATTTTAAAAAAAGACAATTTTTGGTATGAAAATGGTATAAAAGTTTTCCAAACCAAATGAAATCAACATGAATCAGAACACTACATTCAGAGAAATAAACTGAAATTTTATAAGAATTGTTCCTTTTCTTCATACACTCATATGTAATTTCACCATATCTTCCTTCCTTTCCATCTGAAATATTCTCCCTCTGTTCACTTCTTAATCTTTTTTCTTATCCATTTTATTATAGCGACACTATTCATAACTTCCGGCTCACAGAGGAACCAGACAAATAAGAAACAACCAAATCTCCTCAGTTGTAACAACACTTTTATCACTTCAAACTAAACCCCAATATGTCTGAAATGAATTAGTGCTATCACATCCACACAGCGGGTTATTTCATCCCGAGGCCTGTGGTTTCCTTTAAGCTAAGCAGCTAATAACACTTTTAGGATGAGCAATGTAAACATCGCACCATGATACTGGTAAAATAGGCTTTGAGACGATTAGATCTCTTATTGGCAGTAAAGCTGCAAATACGCAGCTGAGAATTTCCACTGCTTCAGTCACAGATATCCGCACTGGATTTACCTAATACCTCACTCTCTCAGCATAAGCTTGACGGCATGTGTAAACACCATGCACCTTTATCCAAACCTTTTACCTTCGAACTGACGCAACAATCCCTGGTAGTAGTACGAAACATCCCTTTTCAGCCGTTAAACTTTTTTTGTCTGATGCAAGTTCTTTAGGACTTAAACCTTGAGCCAAGGCGACAGAAAAAGCAGCTGGGTCTGATGCAACGTTGCGGGTATCATAGCAAATGGACAATAGGGGGTTGGGAGCTCGTTTGAAGAATGGAGGCCAAGTTTCACCTTCACAAGTTCCCTTAAAATACACAGTACGGCGAAGAACCAGCCCCAATTAAATGTGTGTTTTAGGCCTGTCACTCGATTTCATCAGCTCAAAATGAACAACACGATGAAGGGGGGAACTGTTGCTAGCATGTTACGAATCTGCGAACAAAAAATGACAGTTAGGCCTACACATGCGAGCTGTATGTATTTTGGATTGTGTATATTGTGTAGAAGCAGCAGCATGCAATACATCTAACGAGGACGATGCGGTGTAAAACGGGCCTTATACTTACGGTAAACGCACCAGACAGACGCAACGTTTCTGTGATAGACAAGTATTAGACAACTGCGTGCCGTCACAACAATTATAGTGAATTTACACCTGCTCTCTCTGTCTCTCTTCCTCAATCTGTCCCTTAGGCACTGGGCATGCCCTTACGACTGACCTCTGACCTCTACCTTGTTTACTCCCATCACTTAAGAGTGGCCATGAGAGCCATAAAGACTCATCCCCGCTGAGTTAATGTGCAGTGTTGGAGCGTGCCAAGCTCTTAACACACACACAAGCACCACTGAGAGTCGTTTTTTTTCCTTCGGTACGGTCAGTGACTTGGTGAGAATGTGTGTTTGTTTGCACTTACACAAACCTCAAGACTACTGATTCCCAGCCAGGGATTTTAGCTTTGCTAAAACAATATTAATTAAAGTAAATGAATATATTATATAAAATACTATTCAACATTTTAATTTAATTAAACAAGTTAAATTTTTTTTGTACATAATGGTAGATTTTGTCAATCAAACTAATTGTAATTTAGTTTTTTTCACTGACACTATCAATTGAATGGCCATTTTAATAATATTATTGATAAGGCTATTAATAATAATTATATCCAGTATACACAAGCTTTGGGGTCAGTAAGATGTTTTAATGTTTTTGAAAGAAGTCTCTTATGCTCAAAAAACAGTAAAAACAGCAATACTGTAAAATAAATGTATTACTTCTTCAGTGTCACATGATCCTTCTGAAATCATTTTAATATGCTGATTTGGTTCTCAAGAAAAAATCTTGAAAACATAGTGCTGCTTAATCATTTTTTCTTTTTTTTTTTGGAAAAAATCATGATCCATTGTTTTTTGCCAAGTCTATAAATGTAACATTATAAATGCCTTTACTGTCACTTTTGATAAATTTTATGCATCCTTGCTGAGTAAATGTATTAATTTCTTTAATAAAAAATCTAACTGGTCCCAAACTTCTGAATACTAGTGTAATATAAGTTTAAAAGAACATTTCTGGTTTATATTGATAAAAAAGTATTTGAGATTGGTGAAGCTGTGGCGATACATAAGATAAAAAAAAAGAGGTTAAGAAACACTACAGACAACTAAATTCTTTGTTTTCAGTTCATCCATATAACGGAAGGCTTGTAATCCGACTGTGATGTGCTGACAGCAGAAATACTTTCCTGTGTATGTTCATATCAGGAAGCGCATCTGGGTTTTGTGCAGCAACATGAGGAGACAGGGGAAAAAAAGAAATTTGTTGTGATTCAGTTATCCCCGCATGTGAGTGCCGTCTTACAGTGATTTCTTCTCGAGCGCTCTCTTTCACGCATCCACGGTCTGTGAGTTCAGTTCAATACACCTCCGACTGACCCCATAACCCCTCATCCCTTCTCTTTCTGTTCAATGAGTTGCTCTGCAGCAGACCGCTGCCTATCGACACCATGGCACGTCTAATTGCATCGACCGGCGCAGGTCTCCCAAAGCTAACTAATCGAAAGGGAATTTATTTCCTGTCAATATCTAGAAAGGTCATCTCTCTCAGAGCAGCTCAGTGCTCAGTCGTTCATGACCATGAAAAGTGCGTATGTGGCTGCAGTTTTGCAGACTAAATGTCTCTACAAGGAAAATGGCTTAATAAACACACTAAATAATGTGTTAAATAAAATTTAAAAGGTTTGTGTGATAGTTAGGGAACAGAAAACATCATTAGCTCAGTATAAAACCAATAGAAGTCATTGGAAGTGTGTAGACTACTGTATGTATGCGCAAGCTGGTGATTGCAGGTTAGACGAGTGCAGTTTCAATCGTGGGCCGAACCGAAGCAGGATTAGAAGATCCTTTGCAAATATGATGCGCATTGGACATGGACATACACACTAACAAACATATTCAACACTATTTACCATCTGTTGAAGAACTTTAAGATCAAAGTGGATAAAAATATTTTGTTCTGCCAAGTTATACAACCAAAACATCAGCCACATTAATGCATCTTCTAGTGTTCATCTCTGTGTGTATGTGTGTGTCCATATATGAGTCTTGGCCTACATCCACATGGCAAAGAGAATACTAAGGGAAAGCGCCTCCGGGCTCTCTCTTGCTCTCACATGTAGGGTAATTAACATGCCATTAACACATTAATACACATTAGCTATTCCCAATGTTAATGACAGACTAATTACCATACCTGAGACTGCACTGGGGAGGCCAGCACACTGCGCCCTCCCACCAAATCGACTCAGCCAGCTCAAATCAGAGCCCCAGTCACACACTAGAGGCTCTCTATTTCCCCACAGTCAGGGACTGTTGTGTCGCTAGACCACCGCACACCGCCTGTCGAGTCTGACAGATTTAACATGCTGGACATTTTCTAAATGTAAGGTTACAACAGAGAGAGTGACGCGAGATTCATGTTAAAAGACTATTGGGATAAAGTCTGGAATGCTTATAGAGTGCAACTGTTGGATTATGGACATACAAATCCCTTTGATTTTCTGTATAGAGACACGAATGTAATTTCAAGGTAAAGTCAGCATAAAATGAAATTCCACTCTATGCATTTTCTATATGCATGTTATTGATCTTATTTTCAAAAAGAAAAAATCTTTAATCAGAATGTCACAACTGGATCAGACTTCTCTCTGGTGACATATGCAGGACTTCCCCAATCATTTAGCCCGCCTAAACCCCGTCCCTGCAATAGAATCAAATCCCCATCCTACATTTTTTCCCATTACACTCAGATGTACGTCACAATATAAGAAACTTTTTGTTTCGCTACTTTTTTTGACTGCGTCTTTAATTTCTAAAACAAAAAATGCTACATTACCCACAATTCTGAAGTGGGAGCCACTTCCATAAAGCATTCTGGACAGGAGGAGACAAATCCCATTTGGCAGTGTAATTTATCTAACTACACTGTAAAAAAGAATTGTTGGTTTAACTTAAAAAAAGTAAGTTTACCTGATTGCCTTAAAATTTTAAGTTCATTGAAATTACAAATTTGAGTTACAATTCAATGAAGGTGATTGGTTTAATCAACAGAAACCCAAAATATGTTATCTGAACCACATTAATTTTTGAAGTTGATTTGACAAAAGACAAAACACTTTTTACAGTGTAGCTCAATACTGCATTTGATGAACATCTTAGGTCTTGTCCACACTAAAGCCGCGCACACATTTAACGATTGTAAGGCCGATTATGAATGTAGATTGATACTTATGACTGATCGCGCTCAAACGCAGCCAGTTGCGTTCAGTATGCGATTACAGTTGGTGTTCAAATTCCATGTGTGAGTATATAAATCGGCTTCAGTCGCAGGAAACAATCGCTGTATGTTGAGCACAATCTTAGAATGTTTTAGATAGTCGTTAAATGTGTGCCCGGCTTAATACGTTTTCCTTTTTCCTCCGCTTTGGCCTTCCATCCACACTAAGACATGTTTTTGTCCTTCAAAAACTGACCTTTTTGAAAACGCTCTCCAAAGTCCATACATTTGAAAATGGCATTTTTGTGTTGTAGTGTGGACTGTAAAAACTGAGGTATTTGAAAACGATGATGCACGTTTAGTCATGTGACGCAAATTATACTGATAGATACTCATGTTTATACCAGTATTGTGCCTGTTATGTGCTATTCACTTTTACACAGTTGCTAAAATGTTACTTTCATACCACAGTCCTACAAAGATCGCATTTGCTGTTCTGCGGCAAAACATGAGAGCAGTTGTATTTTAGACCAAACATATAATGGTGAGTGAGTTCGATCTGGATGCATCAGTGAATGGTGCGATATTTTGCTAAATAAAATGATCCTGCAGGAATAATTGTGTGATAACTTTATTATGTCTTGTTCCATCTGTATCATCTCAATGAGCTTTTATACGGGTTTACGCATGTGCAGTAAGGTGAATTTAGCGTTTCAGTGTGGACGAGTAACTTGGAAAACGCTTGAAAACACTAGTGTGGACGGACAGTATTTTGAAAGGAAAATGTATCTGGATTAATGTAGACTACCTTTAGTGTTTGGTTGCTGAGGTACATAGGTGGAATGTTAAAATGCACTAAATTGTCAGTGTTTACAGATTGGAAGACACCATGGCAGTGAGTGCAGGAGGAAAGAGAAATGATGGAGCAGTACAACTTCGACTGAGAGGAAGATGATGTTGATGATACACGGTATCTCTTCCCTCCGCACGGAACGATAAGCTAATCAGGACTGTTGACAGCGATGCGTGACAATACACACACAAACATCAGAGCTGGGATGGGGCATTCAAGTTTAAACATCTACATTTTAAAAAGGCAATAGAGAAGGAGAGAAAGAAAAAGGGAGAGGGGGGAGGGGGGAGAGAGAGAGAGAGAGAGACGTGACCAAAAGTGGCAGCAGTCAAGAGTAGAGGATTTCCTGTCAGTTCAGGTAGCCTGGATGTCCCTAGATGATGATGTGTTTCCTCTCCCCAGGAAAGAGGTTTGTGACAGGGTGAGGGAGAGGAGGAGGGGAGAGAAGACAGGGGTGGGAAAAGATAACCCAAACAAACATCTTGTAGACATTTTGCCAAGCACACCAAAATTAATCACTGTCCCGTTGAGGAGCTGACATTTGTCTGTAGTGACACGCAGCGTGAGAGTCCAGAGGGAGAGGACGGAGAAAGCGCGACAGAGACGGAGAGAAAGAGTGAGAGTGTCTAAACAAGAGGGCCTCTGTCACTGCCTCTTTGTGTGTGTGTGTGTGTGTGTGTGTGTGTGTGTGTGTGCCCTCCTGGACATGGAGTCGGCCTGGGGCCAAGAACCACAGTGGTCAGCGAGTAGGCCTGCTTGTGTGTCTATGTGGAGGCTGGCCAAACCAGAGAGCAAGGCCACAGTGACACAGATCGACACTCTCTCTCTCACATACAGTGACCTGACGGGACCTATTCAGCATGGGCTCCTGTGCTGGATCTCACGGGGTCACTGGCTCTGGCCAGGCTGAGCTTTATTCAATCATTTGTTTAGCCTGTATGCATAATTAGTCACTGATCAAGATGCTGAAGCCAGCATTTTTTGGTACACATAGCGATGGCCGCAGAACTTGTTGGCAATGCAATAAAAATACTGCCTTTATTTATTTATATAAAAAAAAAAGAAAGAAAAAAAGATGAATCTCTTCTGTATAGTGATGTGCAAATCATTACTTTTAACAGGTTCTTTATAGTCATTTGGTCAAACCGATCAAGCATAAATTGAATAACTGAATAACTGTTTGGAACCAAATCTTTTGAATGATTCAGTCAAACAGATTCGCAAAACACTCTATAATCTAACCTAATGGTAATAATAAAAATAAAATAATTATATATATATATATATATATATATATATATATATATATATATATATATATAACCAAATATATATAATATATATATATATATATATATATATATATATATATATATATATATATATATATATATATATATATATATATAACCAAATATATATAATATATATATATATATATATATATATATATATATATATATATATATATATATATATATATATATATATATATATATATATATATATATAACCAAATGGAAAACAAAGGATTAAATAGAAGTAGTGATACGATATGATATGGGATGTCTACTGTTTTGAACCTGTTCTCTTTAATGATTCAATCTAACGATTCATAAAGCACTCTATAACCTATGTAACCTAAAGGAAATCTATATAACCTAATTGAAAACATAGTGAGAGATTTGAATCTTTACTGATTAGTAATGTACAATTTACAAATTAATTGTTGTTTTGAACTGGTTCTGTGTAGTTAATCAGTTGAACCAATTTGAAAAACAATACATAAATCTAACCTAATGGTAATCTATATAAACTAATGGAAAACAAAGTGTTAAATAGAAGTATTGATAAGACTTGAATCTTTACTGATTAGTGTGTCTAATTTGAAAACGAAATTGTTGATTTGCAAAGTGTTCAATAATCTAACCAAATGAAAATCTATAACATAGTCAAAGCAAAATGATAAATAGAAACACCAGTAATATCTGATTAGTGCTCTCAAAACATAAATCATTAGTAAATACATTTTTTACTAAATAAAAATAAATCATTCTTTTGAACCAGTTCTTTAATGATTGAATTGAAACGATTCACAAAAAGCTCTATATTCGAATCTAATGGAAATCTACATAATCAGATCACTGTTTTTAACCTGTTCTCTGACTTCGTCGAAACGATTTGCAAAGAGTTCTAATCTACCAATTGGAAAGTTTTCACTTAGGTTATAGATTAAGTTAAAAATAAAAGTATTGATAAGATATGAATCTCGACTGATTTGTTGATACAATTTGAAAATGAATCGCTGATTCTTTTCGATAATTAGGCTGAAATTATTCACATAAAGCTCTATAATGATAAACAGCAGAATTGTATTGTGATGCATATGCAAAAAAAAAGAATTCAAGTGAAATATTCAAGTCTGTCTAAAATCGTTAAAATGAATCAAACCTTCCAACTCGACTACTGACTGCCTTTTTTCCCCAAAACGGTGGTATCTTCATTCATTCAAATACAAAATATCTTCATATTTCCAGTATTCCATGAAATATGTATATGTGCTTTGAGCATTGTTACATTTCAATATTGTACATTTCCAATTCGACTCTCTCAATTTCTAGCCTGCTTTGGGTTGTCATATTTCATGTTAATATCTGCTTAGGTTATTTGTTCTTGTCTTATTAAGCTCCTGGCCTTCATTTGTGGCCAAGGTAGTGTGCCTCTTAATGTACACCCCCAGCAAATAATGCAAATGTGTCATTGAAAGGCACTTATGAAATACCCACAGGCAACTAATCTATGCAAGCCGCCTCGTCCTTCTTCGGCACTGCCTAATTAGGCAACGGAGAAGTATGTAAAACCAGGTCACACACACACACACACACATATAAAAACAGGACACACAAATGGCAGGTTCTGGTGTATTAGTGTCATTATACACACACGCATGAGCACGACTGCATGCAAGGCAAGAATAAAAAGCTTTGGGCAGATGTGAATATTGCTGTAATATGCAGGCACACTAATCCCAGAATCCTCTCTGCCTGGTTTCTTCATTTCTCTCGCTGTGATATGCGAGCGCGCTGGAGTGTTCCTGCATGTCAGATGCCCACATGTGCGTGTCTTTTTTTTTTTTTTTTTAAATGTGCGTGTATGTGCAAGGGTGTGTTGATAAACAACAAAAGCAGCGTTAGAAACATACAGCTGGGCCGTGATCCAGTGCCAAAGAAATGACTTTTTGCAATGGTGTCCTCTGTGCCAGACTTGACAGTCCATCATTTAAATTTGGCTGCAGTGAATCCACAGCAAAGACTCTGCCGCCTGGAGCGGAGAGAGAGAGAGAGCGAGAGAGACAGAGAAGGAGAGAAAGAGCTCCCTCTGAAGGGTCTCTTCTTTCTTTCCGAGAAAGAACTACACTCCAAATTACAGATTAGCATTGCCTTGTTTTCTGCATCCTGAGGCAGGAAACCTGCGGAGCTCCAATCACAGAGGATGCACATTCACCACAGAACCCGCACGCAATTATTTCAGCAATAACACTCCTCAAAATCCATTACATAGCGCACAAGCACACAAATCAGGTGTGAAGGAACAAGTATGATGGTCTAAAGTTCCCTGAAATTCCCGTAAAATCCCTTGCTGATGCCTACAGCGGTTCGTTCACCTGCACCAGCCTATTAATGAGCACAAAGGTGTAAGAGCTCACACAAACAGTTTAGGAAACAAGATAAAGAGAGTAAACTTTCATTTACCAGCCTTTAAAGTGTTAGTTCACCCAAAAATAAAAATTATGTCATTAATTACTCACCCTCATGTCATTCTACACCTGTAAGGTTCATCTTCAGAACACAAATTAAGATATTTTTGATGAAATCCGATGGCTCAGTGAGGCCTTCATTGACAGCAAGTTAATTTACACTTTCAGTGCCCAGAAAGGTACTAAAAACATATTCAAAACAGTTCATGTGACTACAGTGGCTCTACCTTAATATTATAAAGCGACATGAATACGTGCCAAAAAAACTAAATAATGACTTCTCAACAATATCTAGTGATGGGCGATTTCAAAACACTGCTTCGAATCTTTTGTTTCGAATCAGTGGTTCGGAGCGCCAAAGTCATGATTTCAGCAGTTTGACACTTGATTCGAAACAAAAGCTTCAAAGCTTCATGAAGCAGTGTTTTGAAATAAAAATACTTATTTAGTATAATGTCTAAGATGCTCTTTTCCATGTTACATAAATAAACTACATTTTCCTGCACCCACTAGTAAAAATATATCAAAAATGTCTGAATAATTTTTGGTTTGACTATATATATAAAAAACACTCCTACACCTGTAAGATAATAACTTTTTAACATTGAATAATACTGCTAAAAATAGTATTTTTTCTCACAAATTAATGAAAAAATATATCTGTAAACGTATTTGTTTACATATCTCTTAATAAGGGTTTAGGTCTGAACTGTAGCGTCTGGCTTTTAGCTAATAAGTTAATATTTTAATTACAAATACTCACAACATCACACCTTTCCATTTCAAACTGCACTCAAACACAGCTTTCAGCTTATCGTTAAACGCTGAAGAGAAAGCGAGGTGGAGAAGGAGATAAACAGAGAGAGAGAGAGAGAGAGAGAGAGAGAGAGAGAAAGGTCTTGCTTAGCTAATTACTGTAATTAACAGTTACAGATTTAATTGGAGGGGAAGACATTAGTGGGGATAACGTTTTGTCGGTTGTGGTCGGGGTGGACCAGTGTCTTGCCAATGTGCCTTTGTCTCGGGGCGAGGAACAGCGCTCGTTGACACGACATGCGTCAGGTTGAGATGCCGGGGCTCGTCAAGCACGCGCAACCGCCGGCGCTAACGAGCTAGAGGGTTAATGAGAGCATGCAAGCTCTCCACAACAACAGCACCATTAGCCTAGCTTGCCAGCAAACAATGCGTCCTTTCTTCTCAGGACTTGATGCTTTTAGCCACCTGAGTTCAATGGTTTCAGGCTGAACATGAAGCTTTAAGAGCATTTTGAGGGCTGAGGCTGTTATTATTATCCTTTTTTTTTTTTTTTCAATTTTATGAAACAGATGAGGGGAAACATGCACTTCATCTCCATTTTCTAGCCGACTGCAGTGGCGACTGACCTTTTCATATTGGATTGCCTTATGTTTCTGTTCCACATGTATATCATTTCCACAAAAGATCAGCCAGCCAGTGCAGTTTCAGGTCAAACACAAGGCATTACATGCGCAAAAAGCCCACCCCGCTCGCTCACTCGCTCGCTTTTTCCCTGCCCCCCGTCCTCTTTCGCTCTCTCAGCTTAAAGAAGCTGGCACTTATACCGTAAAGTGCTCGCTCGATTCACAGGATCGTCTTTCAAAATGTGTTTGTGAAATCCCACACCCCTTTGAAATGCGAGGGGATTTATTGGAACATGGTCCATTGAGAGATTCCGAGACATTCTCCCTCCTTTTTTCCAGCCCTCCAAAGCCCTTTATCTCCTTGCCTCTGCTCACCCGCTCTCGCTCCCTCTCTCTGCGATTGTTGTTCGCCAGTCTGTGTTGGGCAATTACAGCACAGACTGAAAAATGAGGATCCTCTGCTGCTGTGTCCGTCTTTTTAATAAGCTTTGGTAAAGATGACGTGTTTGAATGAGTTCGATATCCTCGCAGTGGGGCAGTGGAAAGGCTGATTTTAAAATATGAGTAAACAGTGTTTAGGATTTGGGAGAGGAGGGGTTGTCGCCGTCTCGCTTGCTCTCGTTGTTTCCTTTCGTTTCTTGTGCGCTCTGTGTGTTTGTGCATATAAACTCGAGGGCTTAGCGCGAGGGAGACTTTCGCAGATGACTTCTGCCTGCTTTTTTAGAGCTTTGCAGCAGTTCACAGATTTGAATATAAATGTGTATTGCAAGGATTTTTATTAATAAGATAGAAATTCTCTGGTAATGGATTTTGGCTTCATGGAGATACACAACGAGGCCTGAAAGTTTGCGTGAAATATGGTGTATATTTATGGTTAATTTTATATGCTATGAACAAAAGTGAAGATAAAGTAGACTCATGCGATCCAGAGGGTGAAATTGAAAATTTACCCTGGTGACCTTATTTCCAACAAAATACCATAAAATCAGTACAGTTAGTATAATAGTATTATACAATCATAAAACACTAATGTAGAATCCAATTGAAACAATGTAAAAAGCTTTCAGAGGTTTTTTTTTTTTTTTTTTTTTTGGACAGAAGTGTTAGTATGTTGGTACCGCAGCATTTGTACATTACTAACTGTAATAATTTGACAAGAAATCATTATGGCTACAATGGCAATTTTTTGTAAGGATAAGAAAACAAAGGTACTGTATGGAAGCCCGTTTCTGCCCCTTAAAAAAAATAAAAATAAAATATTTCTCATAACTGAAAGCTTATATCTCATAATGTGACTTAATTTACTATTTTAAACTTTACTCAGAATAAAATTTTACATTTGAAACATTATCTCACACCTTTTCTTGACTGTGGAATATTTTGCCATATTTTGGGTGCATATGCCACAGTTTCACAGTGTGAGAACAGTCGTCAGTCGCGAGTTTCCTAAATTTCCCTTGGGTTACAGGTAATATCTGATTTTTTACATGAGAACGTAACTCAGGGAATAACGTAAATGTCCGAACAACCCTGAGTCTGAGCAGATCTGTGTAAAAGCGCCATGTCTGAGGCCAGTAAAACCAGTCCATAAATACAAGCGGCGCTGAGTGAGAGGAGCGCGGACTCCATCCGAGGGGGAAACGGAGGTGGGCTGCTTCTCTTCAACCTCTGTTCGCGCAGATGACAACCACATTATGGGCCCCTCAATCCACCCGGGCTAGCATTCACCCAAAAGCCATATCTGTCAACATTAAATACACCCGCATTACCCATGTAAACAAAAGCATCCGCTGTTGCAAGTGCATCTGCGGCCACAAGGGCAAAAAAAAAAACACACACAAGAGCTAGCAAGTATCACGCTACGGGCAGCGGCTAACACAGCTAGCTGTTTAGTCAGGTTGTGAACTCTCTTTAGCCCTCATTACTCATTCAGTCAAGAGAGAAAGAGTCCAATCTTTTTGTTTCTCTACCTCTTTCTCTCTCTTAACTCATGTTTCCTGTTTGCTGTGTAAATGGAGAAGTGATGACACTTTGAGCCATCAAAATGGAAAGCCCATTAGATAAGCAAACACTCTGCTAAAAACAACTCTCACCTGCTTGGCAGGTACCTCAGAGATGAGGGTCTGCTTTCCTCTCTAACTTGCTCTCTTTTACTTCCTTTGAAAAACCAACAGCACTTAAGCTAAGCAAATATTTCAGTGACCACACCAGGCAGTGGAGTAATCTGTTTATTTTCTTTTTTTTCCTCAATTTCCCCCCTTTTTGCCTCATGCACTCCTCCAGCTGCCATCTTCATAGGATGTGTTTACAAATGAATGGATTCCTTCTGAAAATGGGAGACTGCAGGGGCTTTAAATTTTCCTGGGCGGTATTTCACATTGGGGCCTCTTACTCTCTCTTGGTCGACACTCTTCATATCTGACTGTCTAACATACAAGAATGCCTGCAGGAATATGTAACACTGCTCTCAATTTCTCAACAGGCTGTTGCTCTCTGGGACATTATGTATTGGGGCTTTATAGCACTTAACATGTACTGTGCAGTCCTTATTTTCTCGTGGAAGTCTATAAGGACTAAATGTTTATGCACATCATGCCCCCTCTCTTCTGAAGTCCCGTATTAATACTGGCTGTGCACGGACTGAATATTTCACTAGTGGACGCACAGAAAAACCAAAGTACAAATCCCATGGACCAAATGAAATGTATTAAACATGTGGACTTCATAAATCTCAGCTGCCTCTGAACAGGGTAATGGTGGTTTGTGTGTGTGTGTGTCTCCTGCCTTTCTGAACAGTACATCTTAATGAACACAGTTGGATGAACGGATGGATGGAATAACAGAAAGAAAGAAAGAAAGAAAGAAAGAAAGAAAGAAAGAAAGAAAGAAAGAAAGAAAGAAAGAAAGAAAGAAAGAAAGAAAGAAAGGGATGGATGGATGGATGGATGGATGGATGGAATAAAAGTAAGGATTCATCTTAATGAACAGTAGGATGGACGGATGGAGTAACAGAAAGAAGAAAGAAAGAAAGAAAGTCTGATGATCTGTATTATTTACAGCTACTTTTATATTTGATTTATATTTGATTTAATTTTATAAGTAGCATTCATAATTACTCCATTCAGAATAAATTTCCAATAACTGATTCAGAAGTGTTTGACGTAAACGGGCCACATGCTGTGTGTTTTAATATAGTTAGAAAAAATAAGCCTTCATAAAGATATAAAAAGCCCAGAAGATCAACTTCAGGGCACAAATATTGTCCCTTAATAAAAAAAGTTAATTTCTAAAAAAAAAAAAAAAAAAAAAAAACATCCCTTCATTATTATACATTATATACAAGGGCAAATTCAGCAGTTCTCATTTTTTTAATCATTTCTCCTCTATCTGACTCCCTGCACAGCAGCCATTGGGAGGGGCAGAGCTCAGTAACCCTGAGGGGGCACTTTCACCTTCAGCAGTGGATGAAAGGTAGAGAGAGCCTGAAGGGTCTGCCCCGCTGCTCTCGGCGCCATGCCCTGCAAAGCTGGGCACAAGCCGGGCACAACCAGGCACACACACCTCTCATGCCAAGCAGAGAGGGTGAGAATAAAATCAGTGGGTAGATCTAGAGAAAAAGCTAAAACTAGTGTGAATTAAATAGTTAAACATAAAGGGATAGTTCATCCAGAAATGAAAATTCTGTCATAATTTACCAAACCAGTATGACTTTTCATCTGCAGAAAACAAAAGAATGCTGGTAACCATTGACTTCCATTGTATGCATCCAACTTGTAATGCAGACATTTCTCAAAATATCATCTCAGGAGAAAGTAAGTCATACAGGTTTGGAATGACACGAGGGTGAGTAAATGATGATGGATCGGAATGTTTTGTTGTGAACTATATTATTAATTTATGAAGGTCAATTGAGCATTGGGGATGTTAGATACCATTCTGATCAGCCCCTGAGGATTATAGGTAGAGTATAATCTGTCCTGTTCCCATTCTCTGCAGATGAGATAGAAGGGCATTATGTCTTTCTCGTGATAGCTAATCTGTGATCAGAAAAGATCAGGCGTGCTAAGAAAAGACAGTTAGTCACCGAGGTGAGCTCAGGAGCTTGTCTCATACTCAGAAATATTTTCGCTTCAACCGCCAAATCCTTTGCCTCCCGCTCTACATTATCCAAGCAAAACCAAGGGCAATAGCTTAGGCATAGGTTTTAAAAGCACTCACAAAATGTCATCGGTCATGTAAGGCACTGCTGAGTGCGGAACCGCGTGTGTGTGTGTGTGAGCAGACCCATGAACTCCATTAGTACAGGTTATGGTTTGAAGCCCCCGCCAGCCTCTGGATCGCAGGGAACGCTAGCCTGGGCAAATCACCAGGGAATTTGGCTTTGTAATGCCAAAGCCCTCAGATAAACACGCAAGTACATGAGAAAAGTCATCCCTCTTAGCCTTGGCTTATTACTCGAGGTCCTAAAACAAATAAGAGCCTGGCACCTTTTAAATCACTTCAATTCACATTTCAAAGTATAATTTAATCTTTTTTTTTTCTTCCTCTCCCTCTTTCCCGACATGTGACAATTACTTCATCATGGCGTAGTGACGGATTAAAAAGTTGTCAAATTAAATATTTAAGAGGTCTGTGGGCGGGCGGGAATTTGTTTAAGGTATAACAGAGGCTGAAGTTAAAGCTGCAGTATACGCATGTCATTCCTCTGGGAACGAATCCATAGATTTTCCTCCAAGCCACCTACTTCTTTCCACAGAACCGCGCCGTCCGGGGCTATGTAGCTCCATGCTGTGTTGGGCTGCTAATATCGCTTTTATACTGCGCCGTCAAAAGGAATATGGTTATGTATGATCACGTAGAATAAAGAAATGAATACAGAGTGAATAATTCGTTAATGGTTTCAATTGTGCTCCTTGAGAGTAAAGCAACCAGCTCCTTTTCATGCCATTTGAATCAAAGCCCACTCAAACAGTAGTTAACAGCATTTATTTTTCAATAACTGCAGAGATCAGGGGAAGGAAAGAGAAACACCCCTGTGGAATACCATGTAATACAAGATATGTTCTTTTGTGTTGCGGAAAAATGGAAGTGACAGGTGACAGTTACGGAACAGCAGTTTTCCTGAGATCAAAATTGTGTGCGCTACAAAGCGAGCATGCCGGATCCGGCAGGGTTAAGTCTTTATAAAGACACAAAAGTTCTCGGAGAGAATAATGGTAGCTGTTCCTGATCAACGGAATAAAAATGTTTTTTTTGTTTTGTTTTTTTTGCATTTGACTTCATTAGGACTACTTGAATGTGATTCGAAAAGCACAAATGCAATATTGCCCAGACGTGCAATATACATCCCTGAATATAGAACAGATCCTGACAGCCACGGACTCAAACTTTGGAACACTTACAGAGCAGAAGGCTGATGGCAGTGAGAAGTCATGAGGCATCACCTCTGAATTATGGTGGATGATGCGGGATGAGTGACAGGAAAGGAGACAGCACAGTGAGCCGTAAGTATGTGTGTGCACAGAAAGGAAACTGCTGTGCTAGGCTGTACTAAATCTAGGACAGGGTTTAAAATTAGCATCTCTCATGGAGAGCTGCCTGCCTTGGCGATTTGCTGTCATTGTATGTCCAGTTCAGTTTGGTCCATCTTAAAAAGCAGAGTCATATCTTAAACACAGCTGGCCCTGTCTACACAACACAGACGACCCAAATGAACATGAACACACAAACATTTCTCCAAACAGTCACTTGTCTGTAAATGTAATGTAAATAACTCTTGGTATTTGGATGGCTTTGTGACTGGATACTTCACTTTAACAGTACTATTCTCCAAGAGGTATTTTTCCATAAAACTGTTGCACTTACAAGCTGTTTGGTAGCTCAAAAATGATAGCATACACTGTGCATAATAGAAACTAAAAGAATTAAAGACAGCATGCAAATTGCTATTCACATTATTCACTATAAAGCATTTTATTTCTGTAAGCTGATATATTTGAAAAGGATGATTATGATGATTATAAAAGTGAGCACAACACCGTTATGGAACAAAACGTAATATGAGTAAGTGTTAATAGTTGAACAATAAAAACTGCCTACAATTAACATGAAAATAACAAAAGATGATAAACTGTTAAGAAATGTTAAATGACACCTGCACTAGGGTTGGGAATCGAAAATCGATTTCAATTCCGGAATCAAATTCTCAATGGGTTAGTTCACCCAAAAATTATGTCATTTATTACTCACCCTCATGTCATTCCACATCCTAAGACCTTCATTCATCTTCGGAACACAAATGAAGGTATTTTTGATAAAATCCGATGGCTCAGTGAGACCTGCATTGCAAAATCATTTCCTTTTTCAATGCCCAGAAAAACACTAAAAAAATATTTAAAACAGTTAATGCGAGTACAGTGGTTCAACCTTAATATTATAAAGCGACGAGAATACTTTTTGTGCGTCAAAAAACAAAACAAAATAGCGACTTTATTCAACAATATCTAGTGATGGGCGATTTCAAAACACTGCTTCATGAAGCCTTGAAGCTTTACTAATATTTTCAGGGGGTTCGGAGCTTGTATCAAACTGCCAAAGTCACCTGAACTATTGAAATTTCAAAACACTTATGACGTAACGAAGCTTCATTTACTGAAATCATGTGATTTTGGTGCTCTGAACCACTGATTCGAAACAAATTCATAAAGCTTCAAAGCTTCATGAAGCAGCGTTTTGAAATCGCCCATCACTAAAAATTGTTCAATAAAGTCGTTATTTAGTTTTTTTTGCTGCTCAAAAAGTATTCTCGTCGCTTCATAATATTAAATTGAACCACTGTAGTCACATGAACTGTTTTAAATATGTTTTTAGTACCTTTCTGGGTACTAACTTGCTGGCAATGCAGACCACACTGAGCTATTGGATTTTATCAAGAAATATCTTAATTTGTGTTCTGAAGATGAACGAAGGTCTTACGGGTGTGGAACGGCATGAGGGTGAGTAATTAATGACTGAATTTTCATTTTTGGATGAACTAACCCTTTAAGGTCAGGAATCGGGAGCACTTTGACTTGGCGCAGTAATATCTTCACACGTGAAAAGTCCTCTCACCGGCCCCCGCTCCCTTGCTCATAGCACTTGCTATGGTATTCCGCCATACAATATAGTTATCCATTTTTCACGCTTAGAAAAGCGCAACGTTTTGTTTTGTGTCACCGTCCTAGGTCGAGTTACACTACTCGAGTAACTGTATTTAAATAGGGAAAACGTGGAGGTGTTTGGTAGCTTCTCTGCTTGGCCCCTATTGAATGAACTGGGCTAAGCTAAGTGCTAACAAAGTTTCGCCGCAAGACAGAGCGATTTAGTGCACGCACTGATACGAGAGAGGTATGTATCAACTCGTCCTAGTTAAGGGAATAACATAGTTTAACATGAAAAAACGGTGGAGTATCCCTTTAAGTGAACATAAAAAGTTGAGAAAGATGGTACCAGTATATTAATTCAAACGATACCCAACCCTAGTTAGCACATTAACTTTGGCAGCCCTAAAACCTTAAAAAATAAAAATAAAATTGAAACTATAAATTTCTATAAAATTCTTTTAGTTTTTATTATTTTAAATGAATAAAAGTAAAAGAAAACCAATTAAAAGGAATGTGCAAGTTACATTTTGATTATACAAAAAAAAATATCCCCTTTAAAATAACATGCATCAATGAATAGTCCAAAATAAGACCAGATACTTGAATTAAGAAAACAAAAAGGTTAATGTTGACTTCGTGTTCAGGGTCACAGCAGGTTTACGTCAATTATAATGATTTCATTCGTAATATATGGCCCTGTAACGCTACAGAAATCCTCCTGGTTAAAATGGACTCTGGGCCCATTTCTTAAACACAGTTCATTTCGTTCCACTGTTTGTCTTGTCACACACACGTCTCCTTTATCCATCTCCTTTTCTCATCTCTCCCTCCCTATCTTTCCGTCTTAGTCTTACACATTCCCGCTCTCGTTCCGTGGCCCCGGGCTGCATAATTAATGCATGTACTGACAGCAGTGTCACGCACTGACTGAGGAGTCCTTCGCTCCCCCACCACACGACAGTCGTTTCACCCAGGAAGAGGAACTCGGAAGATGAGCACACAGCCCGGCATGGAGGACCAAACCTCCTCTAAACCCACCACCCTCCTCCCATTCTCTGTTGTTTCATCATTGTGATTGAGCAGGAAACAGGAGCGGAGCAAAACAGCGGCTTATGTTCACGAGGCCCCGTATATATTATGCATTCGACTTCTTGGAATATATCTTTGACTGATCCTCAAATATTTCTCAAGGCTCAGACGTGTTTTACCCCCTATTCTTCCTGGCTCAGACTCACTCGCTATTAGGCATGAGTGGGCCGCGGTTGTGTGCGCGTGTGACACGGAGCTGAAATTATGAATTGCTCCTATCAAGTGGGAGCTGTTGCAAGTTGATGAAGGGAGCACCGGTGATTGCCGGGCGACGGGAATGCTGTTTGGAGACGCAAACGGAATTCGATCTCAAGGAGCGATCCCTCCGGAATAGTCTTCAACGTAAAGAGGATGCGCCCCATTCCCAGCGCAGCAAATTCGTACATTTCAATAGAGAGCAGTTTCACTCCGTAGACTCTGTGATTAAATGCCAATGCCTGCCATTTTGCGGGAATACATAGAATTCCCTTGCCGATTCCCTGCGCGTTTTACCTGTCAAAAACAATTGGTGGAGGACAATATGAGGTAGTGTGAAATAATACATACTGCCTACTGACTGAAACATGGGGACCTCAATGTACAGTATGCCTCCATCTCAATACCTCTCTCCTTTCTTTTATCCCTACTTCTCTCTGAGGCCTTGTGTGTTGGGGTTCGAGCACAGACACAGATTAAGTGACTTGATCCTGCAAACATTTGAGGAATTCAGGCCCACAAAGGGGTCAGCAGAGGGGCGAAGGGATAACCTTACACACACATACACACGTAAACGCACAACCACACACACTCAGACTGCTCCATTAGCCCGTCAGTAGTGCTGTCACTGGTGCAGCCCTGCAGAGTTTTCTCAGGGAGAAACAGCCTCAACACGTTGCACTTATGTTCTCTGGTAGCGCGGCTCTGACTCACTGCAATGGACAATTAAAGCTCCAAAAACAATATAAAGAGGACAGAGAAAGAAGGAAGTGAAGAAAAGCAGACTGAGTCCATTGTTAAAGTATATGAATGCAAATACTCGAAATGAAACTTTTCCATTAAAACAATTGGACTCTAATTAAACAAAATAAAAACATACAAAGCTAAAGAAGCCCACTTTGAAATGTCTGCTAATGGTATTACATACTTTCCGCACGAATCCCCTCTTCTGTGTGCCCTGGATGTTTAATTGTGCAAGGGCTGGATGGGGGAAAGAGGATGAAGGCTAGACTCAGGGCATCGGCCACTTTTCACAAATTGCGTCCTTATTCGATTACGTTTACATTTTGAGGTCCGCATCCAGCTGTAATGCTGTGTCTTCCAATAAAGTTTGCTTGTTTGGAAATGCTGCATTAAGAAAACGCAAATGCGGAGTACAGTCTCCTATGCTTTCCCTCAATTGGATTTTCTTCGTCTTACTGGGACCTGACACTGTCAAACAAAAAATGTGAAATAAATCTTTTATTGTTTTTGGGGAGGACTGTACAAAGTGTTTTAAAATTTAAGCAACCGGTGTAAGTACATATCATTACTGTTATGCAGTACCTTCTAAGCTTTTAATGCTTTACCATTTCATATTTATTGATTACAGATTAATTATACACCATTTTTTTTAAAATTGATAATATGCAGCTTTCTCTAACTTGATCAAACAAAATGGAATGGAACCAACTAATGCCAAAAAACTAAATACTTACTGATGTTTGTGCTGTTGTTTTCTAGCCAAAATAATTATTTTACTTCCAAGAAGATGATGTTATTAGGAAACTGGCTTTTGTTAAAAGGCATATTACAAAAGTCTTAACAGGATGGAAATCTGTATTGTTCACAAATTAAAATAATATTGCCAAGGAAATCATTTTAAGTTATTAGATCAAAGAAAAGAGGTAGCACCTGGAACATATCTTAAATAAATTCATAAAATTCACAGCTATTTTTATTCTTTGTGCTAGAAAAGAATGTAAGTTTAATATTTTGCCCAGTACATTAAGACATACAATGTGGAAAGAGTATGAAGAAGTAAAGCCCCACTTATTATGACTTGTAATGATTAACAGTGTGAGTAATATGTCAGAGTGGTTTTCTGATTTCTCAGTATTTGCTGATGTGTAGCTAATAACTGCCTTGTTAGCATTGCACCTATGCTGTTCTGTCTTGCTTCCTGTATCACCTGAATCAGTGAACTGGAGTACATGAGTATCTGCTTCCATTGCACTTTTCTCAGACACTTTAACAGGACATCTACTACGCTGATGGTGAAGCTTAGCCTACCCAGAGTTTTGAAGGCGTGGCAGTCGGCAGTTAGCCTTTAGCATCGTGGTGACACACGTTCCGTTAGCAGCTAACACTGCCTCATTTATTTCACTTATCCGGAAGATTCTGTACAGCGACGAGAAAACCTGCTGACCTTGTCACTTCACACCACCAGTCTCTCTCCCTCCTTTGCTCTCTGTCTGAAGCTAAAGGACTCGCTGGCGCTTGGGTTCTGTGCCATTATCCGAAGAAGCCATAGAGAAACATTTACGCCTGAGCATGTGGATGATGCTAGAATATCAGTACAGTCAGAGCACCCATGGTGTGCAAATGCTTGAGCTCCTATTATAATGGACTGCTAAAAGTGTTCAGATTTAACTGTGTGACTGTAATGTGGAACTGAACTATTTTTCTGCTGTAAATTGACAGAGAAGAAAAAGGAAGGCGCGTCATCATTAGAGAGCGTGCACATCCACATCGGTGGCGCACATCGGTATGCTTTTCACTGTGTGTCCTGATAAAAGAGGGGAAATGGGTAAAGGAGGTGTGAGAGAAGCATCTTTGAGCTCTTCAATAAATTCTCATTATTTGAAGTGGAGTATTTGAGAGCTAAGAGCAGGGTGGTGTGTATTCTCTTAATCTTGTCGTCTGTGGCAGGCTATGTGAGGCAGGGTGGGTTAATGTAATATCACAGTTGGGCGCCCCACCATGCCACTTAAACCCCCTATTAGTAAAACACTCCCTTTCTCCCTCCGTGTTATAAAAATGAACCCACGCTGCCATTTCAATGACGCACAGGAGAGAAGGCTGTCAAAAACTTGTAGTGAATTTTGAAAAAAACAAGTCTAGGCTCTCAGTTATAATTATTCCCATCATACCAAAAATCTAAGATGGAACAATAGGAGTGAGCATTAATTTTCATGAATGTGAAGTTATGAAAATGTTATTAAGGTGTTTCAAATGTAAAGCGTGAAGTACCAAAAAAGAAAAAAAAGAAAAAAGGGTCCAGTATCGAGCCCTGTGGAACACCTAGAAACTTCAAATGAACGTTGACTGCAGGGCACAAAGAAAACACTAAGTAAAACACAGATGAAGGTCATATTGTGTTGAACATGGGCAGAGATAAAACCCAAGGCTCATCCAGAGGCGTAATTGGAAGTAACAGTGGAAGAAAGGAGCGGAAATTCACACAGGCAGGCATGAAAAGACGCAAATGAGCTCTGGACTAAATGGGAAAAACAGACCAGCGTCTCCTCGGACTCCCGTCTCAATTAACGGCTAACACAATCCAAACATCTCCCCATGTCCACTTGCTCCAATAAAAGCACAAATCTGCCTTTGGCCTATTTTAAGCTCTCTGAATGGTGAGTGTATTTTGCTTGTACTTTCTTTTGCCGCAGACATCTCATCAGGAGTCTCGCCGGCATATCGGATGAGTTAGTATGCCTCGCCTGGAATTCTACCCACCAGGTCTTCCTGGCAGCCTGGCACGTGTGCTTCATGGCCCAGGTGCTCGGAAATGCCATAAATTTGGGTTTTATTAAAAGGGAATTAAGAAGATGACTCAAATGGCTGTCTTAATCTCTGCGGACCTCAGATCTGAGAAAGGCAATGGGTCAATGACTATATTCGAAAAGAAAGCGTGCGAAGAACGAACGTGGGACTGTGGCAGAGAGTGATAACTGAAAAGAGTATTGCTTCGTACCGCTAGCAGCTCTGCTCTTCTGTGAGGCGGCTCTATGCCCGCTGAGCATCTGTGTCACCGCACGCCACACCGAGGCTGCCAATCTCGCATGGGCACACACCGACACTCACCGTGCCACCCGAGCCACCCTCTGTCGCTCCAGCAGCACCGCCATGCCACATTCGCCTGTGCGTCCTCCCCTCTCCTCCTCCCTGACGCGCAGGGCCTCTCCAGCTGCAGCTTAATTTCCTGTGACTTGCCTAATTACTGTAATTAAGGATTAATTGCCATTAATTATTCACACATAAGCTCATCGCAAATCATGGGGTAAATGTCTTCTGAAAGCTGCCATACTAGCCATGGATAAACACACTGGGATGCTTCAGGCAGCTGAATCTATCACTTCACCCTGCAGCAAAGAGCCCTCCTGGCCCGCCAGTCTTACCAAAACAGCCATAACTCTCCACGAGAGATACGTCAAGTCCGACCCACAAGAGGAGAGGTTCTGTCACACCTAGCATGTTCTGCTATCAGTGCTTACACTACTGTAAAGATGGATGGAGGCAGGCCCAAAGAGCCAGGCCAAGAGCACTGGAACGGGCCGTCGTAAATTATGCAAGTTTAACATTTGAGGAGAAAAAAGGGAGTAGAAAACCTCTCAGAGAGAGAAATTGAGCAGCTGAACTTTGAAGAGCTTATCAGCTAGTTTAAACAAACAGCAAATGTAAGGCGGTGTCGACAGGGCATATGTAAAAAACGGGCTGGATTTATGCCATTCCGTCAAGCACAAGGTTACTGTGAAAGGGGATTTTCCTCAGACTGAAGTACACAGGCATCCTAAATCCCCCTATACACTTTTTTGATAGAAACATCAAATCTTTACAAACTCCAGCTTAAACTAGCTCAAGGTGGTACCTGGTTTTATATCATTTCTAGCTTGAAGATGGCCATTAGGTGGTCCAAAATTACTGGTTAGGCTGAAATACTAGCTGAGAGGGCCCACATAGAACATCCTGAGCAACCCGGTTAGAACTGTACACAAGGTTTTCCAATACACAGCTTCAATTCGCATACCACCCTAACAATTCAACGAGAAATGCCATTTGCAACACATTGTACTGCCGTTATTTGATGTATTAAGTAAGAAACCAAACAGGTTTGGTTTCTTATCTCTATCCCTAATCTGAGCTTCACTCTTTGTTCTTTATGGTCTCTTCTAGTCATGAGCTTGTGAACTATCTCAGAAATTGCCCCAGCGTTTCAGAGGCAATAGTTTTAAAAGCTCACGCTTCATAAAATCATAATAATGGCCATCATGTAAATCTGCTGAATATGAAATGTCTGCCGGGAGGCGGCATGCAAACAGTATTTAAAAAGCCGACACTTTTACAAGGCCTTAAATCAGCCTAGCTTCAGTCTGGTCCTCAAAACTAGAAGCTCAGACAGAGGGAGAGAGAGAGCAAGATGGAGAGAGTCTGATGCCTCGCAGCTGGTCTGTGAAACTTCACAGTCGTCTGACAAACTCAGTCATAATACACCAGGCTGACAATTACTCGCCAACTCTTGAAACAGGTCTCTAAAGTGTCTGATGCTTCGCACTAATAGGGGACCGGAGAAGTGCCGTCCTAGGTCTTTAAACATAAACACTTGCGGAATAAAAGGGAGGCTGAAAAAGAGAGAGAGCGAGATGGGGGAAAAAGAAAGAGTGGGAAAGAGCGAATGAGAGAGGCACTAATTGTTCTACTAGAGCCTTCTGCTCCAGATTAATGCAGGAAAACATTTTCATTTGGGTACATAAGTTTGTTTGTCTGATTTAAACATTTATGCTAATGGCCCTTCTGCCAGCTCTTTAATGCTTTACACACTGCTGTAAACAGCCCCTGAGCTTATCCATCACACTTGCACTCTCTTGCGCTCTCCCTCTCTCTTTCTTTCTCTCGCTCTTCATTTCTGTATATCCATGGAATCCAAGACAATGCGAGAAAGAAAGACAAGTGCAACTACATAGTCTCTCTATCTCTTACAAACACACATATATTTACTTATCCAAATGAGGATATTCTATCAAATTCTGTCCATATACTGTACTTGTATATAGATAATAAATATTTAAATAAAACACTACTGTTTCAAAAGTTTTAGTCAATAGGATTATTTGAAAAGAAATTAATACTTTTATTCAGCAAGGACACATTAAATTGATCAAAAGTGACAGTAAAGACATTTATAACTTATAACTTATAAAAAATTCTGTTCTTCTGAAGTTTCAATTCATTAAAGAATACTGAAAACAAAGTAGCTAAACTGTGTTCAACATTGATAATGATAAGAAATGTTTCTTGCGCATCAAAACAGCATATTAAAATGATTTCTGAAGGATCATGTGACACTGAAGAGTGAAGTAATGGCTGCTGAAAATTCCATCACAGGAATATAAATGTATTAAAAAGTGTACATAAAATATTTTACATATGTTAAATCAAAATCTTTGACATTGAGACTTCTGAAACAGCAGCAAAACTTTGGGCCATGTTTGGGCTGTGCAGCCCCTCTGTGCTCATTTTCCATCTGTTGTCCTCATCTTAGTGCTTACAGACAGCATTAAGTGACACAGACCCCATGGCGCATTCAAATCCTGCAGTCTTCTGGGTTTAGTCCCCACACACAGTCTTCATCTGACACCTTTCAGAGAGAGCATTCATCAGTATCACTGTCACTTAATTGATACTTACTAATTTCTCCTCTTTCTCTCTCTGGTTCTCTGTGTCAGCTGCCAGGGGCCTCAGCAGTGCCCTCATTTGTGGACTTCCAACCGACTCCACAGGGGTAATTACACTTTATGTGTTAATTGGTGTAAATACAAAGACGGGAGCTACAGTACACCTGCACATTTCACATCACAACTTGAAACTGTGAGCAGATCGAACAGAGTGTACGTATGTGTCTTTCTGTGTACGAACGGATTAGCGCTACGCCAACGAGCCTGTCATGTACTGGATCAGTCCCATTCAAAACGAATCATTCAGACTGGTTTTGCAAATTAAATCAATTGATTTATTGAAAAGATCAGACCCAAAAGAATAATTTGATCATGAATCATTGTTACTATTTTTTTAGCAGTGTGCTAAAAGACATTTTTTATATTAATTATCAAAAGTATCAATATATGTGACCCATGCTGGCAAAATGAGTTGGAATGTGCATGGGCTAATTTCGAGCTACAGGCAAAACAAGTGAAAAAATGCCAGTTTTGGGTGACATTGAGGTTCTCTCAAACATGAGTTCATTAAGCTCTTGTCTAGTGATCCCAATGCTCCAAATAGCAATTAAACATCTAAAGTACCTTTTTTTTTTTTGCACGTTTTCTGAGAGGAGTACCTTTTCGTTTGACCATGAAAAATGCCGTTTTTCTCTGCTCGCTTCCAGACGACTGCCGCTTCCAACTTTGTGAATATTCATAGCGAATTCTCGTTGGTATGGGTCCGAAGCAATGAAATGTGATTTTCAAACTCATGCCGATGTAAATAAAACGATCTTACTCACAATGACCGACAGATCCCAAAAATGTGCACAAAGACACCACAATCCCGATGTACACAAATACACAGAATTACAGTATTTCAAAAAATGTTATAGCTTAGGTGAACATTTCGTTAACTGTTGTGGAAAAACATCTTATGTGTAATGTTATATTAGATCCATGAGATAGAGAAGGTCTCAATATATAGGCTGTTGAATATATATATATATAACCTTCAGGACCTGATTCTTCTCAAAATTGACATTGCTGACTATCAAATTCAAACAAGTGTAGCGCAGTCATTTTTTCGTTGGATTTCAACAAATCATGCATCATTTTGATGCTCATTGCGACTCAATTTGCCAGCACGGTTCACACATATTAAGTGTAAAAGCACTTTTATAGTGCTTTTGTGTCCTTTTTGAAGTTTGAAACCATCAGTCTCCATTCGTTGTAGTTGCTTGTGTCCTATGGTAAGGCAGGAAGATGTACAACTTTGGAACAACATGAAGAAGAAAAATCATTTATTTTATAATTATAATAATTATAAACATCAAAAAATAAATAAAACGTTTTTTATATAATTATAAATACATTTATTTCTTTTAGCACCAAAAACAGGCTGTTTTTGCTACTGTACCTTTAGGACATCTTTTATGCAAATGAACAGACCTTCAAGTATAGTTGTAGTTCACACCAAGGCATTTATATGTAAATGTAGACTGTTACAGTGTGTTACAGTGATGTCAGAATCACAAAAACAAGCTGTTTGCTGTTTAAATTCTATAGACTAAATTAAAGATTAAAAATAATTGTAATTTTATTTTTATATAAGTTGTATAACTTTTAACAAATACCCAGATTCCCACTTTTTTCTTTCTGTTCCACCACTGTGGAGCCCTTTGGAAAGTGTCTGTTGTCAGCAGATGTCATTCCACTGGAGACAAAGGAAATGAGAAGGGCTTTGGATATCATCAGCATAGAAATGAGCCCCTCTCTCTCTCTTTCTCTCTCGGTTTGCACCACAGTCCTAGCCCGGACCCCAGCCCGCGGCTCCAGCCACTGTGCTACCTTTTCAACTTGCAAATGACAGTGTCACCAAACGCTATCCTTCCATCAATCAAGTCAGGGGGGTCATGAATATACAAAAGGCGAACGTGGAGACTCGGCCACCTCCCGCAGCTTCGCTTGGCCCAATTATAAAGCTCTCTCTCTCGCTCTTTCTCTCGCGCTCCCTCGCTTTCCTTGTGCGTTGTTTGTTTTTATTTTAAAGGGTATGGTCACGTTCAGCCGTAGGCTAAAACAAGGTAGGTCAGGCATGGTGGCCCTTGTCAGAAAAGACTGCAAATGCAGGTACAGGCTGGATAGCCAATGTCATCTCTCTTTTGCGTCACTATTTCTCAGGCTTGGCCACAAGGAGTGGTACGGTAAGGATAAGTGCACACAAGTCGGTGAACGGTCCACTAAGAATAGAATACAGGGTTCAATTGTACACACGCGCAAACAATTTAGCATGCGATCCCTTGATACACCATCCTCAACACAGGAACAACCCTACAGCCACCCCTCTCTCACTCTCGCTCTCCCTCGTTCTCTCTCCCCCTGGTCCAGCTGTCAGCTCCTAGCGTGTGCATTAGCATTCTAAGTGATCCACGGCTGCCTTCTGATGAATGTGTGTGTGTGGGTAACTAATGACCTCCTTGCTGCAAGTGGAACTGATAGTCAATGGCTGCCACTGATCAATAGCACAGAGCTGAGCCTGGCCACCGAGAAATCATTTCCAAGGCCAAAGACATCTCTTACACGCAGAGACAGCACAGCTATCATCAAAGGCATGGAGAGAGAGAGAGGAAGAGGGAGGTGGAGTGAGAGGGAATGGTCAGTTTCTAAAGAGAGAGAGAGAAAAATGGTTTGACGTAGAATCTTAATCCATTAATTTGTCTCTCCGCTGCAGTGGTTCGCAACTGATTTTTACGTGATGACCCAGAACTCGAAATTGTTTATTTTACAAAAGTAAACTAAAATATCATTGGTTGAACACTGAAACGCATTATTATTGCATTCTTTGGGGATGAAGGCATTTTATGCAACCTGCAGTTTAGCCTGAAATATTAATATTACTTTAATTGGACTTACAGCCATTGACATTAACAATACAAAAATGGAAAGCTTTTACAAGTTACCAAACCTATTTATCTTGCTATTCTAAATTGCTTCATTGCATACACATAATTTCATCTTGGTCTGGGCTTACTGTAAACATGACATAATTCACATATACTGAGAGCAAATAAGAGCAGTGGTAATATTTTACTAAAGCTTCCTGTCTAAATCGTCTTTGTCTTTTTAAAAGATAGCATTGTTCTATTAAAGTGACACTAGTAAGAGCTGGTATAAGTATAGTAAAGTGATTTTATTCCACCTTGTTAACATTGTTGTGACCTACTTTGCCCTGCACCAGGAAATATAAGTTGAGGGAAAAACATCTGTTTATATTAAATGTAAGTATAGGATAGAATACAAAAAATAAATGTTCTAAAAGAGGCTTTTCACAGAAGAACCATTCTGGGTTCCCTAAAGAACTGTTCTTAAAAGAATCACGTCAAAGAACATTAAAATAATCTAAAGAACATTTCTTCCACTATAAAAGAACTTTCTGTGCATCAGAAAGGTTCCATGGATGTTAAAAGTTCTTCATGGAACCATCAATACCAGTAAAGGACCTTTATTTTTAGGAGTATAAGATAAGATTGGATATTAAAAGAAAGGTCAACAAATAAGTAAAGTTGAAAAGAAAAGAAAAGAAAAGAAAAGAAAAGAAAAGAAAAGAAAAGAAAAGAAAAAAGAAAAGAAAAGAAAAGAAAAGAAAAGAAAAGAAAAGAAAAGAAAAGAAAAGAAAATTCCTGGAGTGAGATGTGAGAGGTCATGTTTCGAGGTCTGCCCTTGAGCTGTTTAGGAAGTGTTAATGTGACGGCAGAAACCACTGCAGCAGCAACACACACACACACACACACACACACACACACACAGGCCGATGGAGAGAAAGGAGAACCAGTGTGGGGTTAACGTCTGGCTCCGGCTCAGGGAAAATAAATTGCTTTAAATATGGAAGTGGACGTCGGAATGGTCCCTGCTAGAGTGGAGTGGGTTTGGGTAAACCAACAGTCTGTCGGCCGTAATTTATAGACAGCTATGATAAATACTATTTGTCCATGACAGTCACATGAAATAATAAACCTTGGCTCTGCTATAAACATTACCAAATCCTGACACTATTGATTTATAACGGCTAACACTGACATCAAACCAAACAAGTGACAGAAACAATGCCCGGGCTTTAGGCGCAGTTTGTCAACTATTAATACTGTCAGAGGGGGCTTTCGCTTTAGCTGGGAAAGCCTGTCGCCCAGTTGTCAGTCGACCATGCTGAGGAGGACGCGGGAGTGAAAGAGAGGGAATGTGCTGGAATTGCCAACAGGGGTCCTAGCGGCACGGCTGCATTAGCCCTAATTACCCCCCCCCCCCCCCCCACCACACACACACACACATGCCTAACCCCTCCTTCCTCTAAACGGCTCCTGCTCTGCCAGCCCCAACTTAAAATTGCATGTTAATTATGTAAATTATTAATTGGGCTGAGACTGCTGTTTATGGGATTTTGGACTTAATAACTGGATCAGCCCGCACCCCGAGCCTGACCTACGACAAGCCACGGCCAGTCAGTGAAAGTGACATTTTCCGAAACATTAGCTCCTCTACACACACACGAACACACACCTCTTCGGAAGGCTCATGGCGTGTATGAGAGAAGGGAGGGTTTTGTGCAGGTGCTGTGTAAAACCCTATTTGGCTAAATTTGTGTTTCATAAATGTATTTTATGATTTTAATCAAGTCCAAATTGAGCCTTAGTAAAAATGATAGAGCAAAATCCCTATTCAGAATGTAATTGTTTTACATGGGATTTTATTGCAGTTTTCTCCCATAACTAGCAAGAAAAAATGAAAGAAAATTAAGAAAACTGGAGCTAAATTGCACATTTGAATATGTAAACATGTATTACAGTTATACATACAAATATCATTTATAACTTACACAAACCATGAAATGCTCATACAACAGTGTTCAACACTGTCATGTGACTAATGAAGTATACATGAGAACAAATTTTCGGGTTTGAATGTTGACAGAACTGACTCGTCTCTAGTGATGTTTTATCACACAGCAGATGTAAAAATATCACAGGCGAAATACAGTCTTTTCAATATGAATCCACATGATTGGGAATTTTGCATAAGGGCGAATTTCACGATTTCAGTTTGAGTTTTTGTGCGCAAATTCTACTTATTGACCAATAGAAATCTGCTTACTTGGCTTGGAAGTTACTTTGGTGTAAGCAGTGCTTTGTAACTGTCTATTGACAGTGCACAATAGACCTTTTTTTGCTGGCAACAAAAAAAAAAACAAAAAAAAATAACGACTTTTCAACAATATCTAGTGATGGGCGATTTCAAAACACTGCTTAGAAGCTTAACAAATCTTTTGTTTCGAATCAGTTGTTCGGAGCGCCAAAGTCACGTGATTTCAGCAGTTTGGCAGTTTGATACGCGATCCGAATCACTGATTCGAAACAAAAGATTTGTTAAGCTTCTAAGCAGTGTTTTGAAATCGCCTATAACTCAATATTGTTGAAAAGTTTTTTTTTTTTTTTTTTTTTGGTGCACACACATTTAGGTTGAACCACTGTATTCACATGAACTGTTTTAAATATGTTTTGAGTATCTTTCTGAATCTTGAGAAGTTTGGTGACATTGCTGGCAATAGAGGCCTCAATGAGCCATCAGATTTCATCAAAAATATCTTAGTTTGTCTTCTGAAGATGAACGGGAGTAGAACGACATGAGGGTGAGTAATAAATGACATTATTTTCATTTTTGGGTGAACTAACAGTTTACAAAACAGTTACCATCTGAATAGTGCTATATTACTTGTTTTCCAATGAACTGTCACTGGCTGTGGTTTATTATTTTTACTATTTTTTAACTAAATATTGTAACTAAAGCTATTTTTTTTTTTGTTAAGCCGCTTAGTAAATCTACTTAAATGTAGACATTTTTGCCAACTTTCTCAATAATAATAATAATAAAAAAATCTTGACAAAAAAGTAAATAAAACAAAGAGAAGCAGATCACAGACAACAATCATTCTTTGTTTGATTTCAATCGAGAGAGGGTCAGGAAGATAGTATGATATAGGGATAGAGGGAAAAGTGAGAGTGAAAGATAGAGGGAGATACTAGTATCTCATTTCATGGCTGTCCAGGACTGTCCGTGGATCTGAATATACACACCTGTGACAGGCGGTGCTCGAACCCTGTCGACACCTGCCATGAGAAACCAGCTGAACCCAGTGCATACTCCATGAACCCTAAACGTTCACAGACACTCAAATTCAAACTCACCTCAAGCACACACCTCCTGAACATCCCGACCCATTTGGCAGTGCCTTCTTATGTAGTGTCCGATGCTTCGGTGACTGAATAACCCTGTAACTGATACCATCAGATAACTCTAGCCTGGAGCTCTGTTTCAGCAAACCAACCCACAACAAACAAATCATTACAGATCACCATGACCACATGAGCCTTGTAAGGAAAGCCACATTTCAGAATAGAACTTTTAAAAGAACTTTTTTCTTCTTCTTTTAAAAGCAGTCTGGGTTGTTCCTTTCCAAAATCTTACCGTGAAAACACTTTAGGGAAAAAAAGAAACCTTAGCCATCATAAACCATTACTGTTAACACCCCAATAAAAAAGTGAATGTGAAAAAAAAAAAAAAAAAAAAAAGTTGGAGTAAGGGAAATTCCAGAAGCGTTCATCACTGACACATACGCACAGTGCGTGAGTCATATATCACGGTCCGTCCGCACTAGCCGGGCTTAACTCGGCCGCTGCCAACATCTCGTCTGCGGCTCACCGGGCCCCTGAGACTTGAAGCAGGGCTTCCTGTACGGGGACTGGGGCTTGATTCAGTGCACAGACAGACATGCATGAGCGAGAAAGCACTACACAACACCCTCGGGCTCTAGCAAAGAATCTCTGCAGCCAAAAAGTCCCACATTAGGGGACTGTATAAATATTTTCTTTCCCTTTTCTTGCTCTCGACGTCTGTACGAAAATGCCTTGAGGTGTTTTTTCCCTGTAGAGAACCTGGATATTGTTGTAGGTTATATGACCGCAACTGATTATATAAACAAATAAACTTAATTATACATAAAAGCAATTTATCTTAAAAGTCAGTGTAAATATTACTTAAAAAAAAAAAAAAAAACTCTTTACGTAATTGGGTGTTCCTTCAACTTCGGGCACTGTTATGTCCCAGTGGTTTAGCTTTATTAAAATTAAAATATTTAAACATTCTTTTTGTTATATGAATGTCCTCCCTGGAAACTGTTTTCATACACAGTAAAAAATTATTTTCATAATTTTTTATCACAACATTATGTCAAATCAATTTATCTTTTGTCAAATCAATTTAGATTATTAATTTGGTTCAGATAACATAATATTTTGAGTTTCTGTTGATTAAACCAATCACCTCCATTGTATTAACTCAAATTTTTAATTTCAATGAATTCAAATTCAGGTAACTTACTTTTTTAAGTTAAACCAACAATTTGTTTTAACAGTGTACCTTCATCATTTATTTTTGCTACTTTTCAAATTACTTTTATTTATCAATTTTGTTTTACCCACATCACAAACAGACTTTCAATACTTAACTATAACCAATTCTTAAATTAGAATTACTACATTTAAAATATTCTGAACCAAACAAAGAATTACAGTAAATACACCATTTTAATATATGTGTGATTGTCATCAATTTTCAAAAATTACAGCTGTCATTTCCGCCACAACCAAGAATTTGGCCTTAATATTTTCCAGCTAAAAGACCTTGAGACATTTAATTTGTGAAGAATTAAGGTAAATTTTACATGTAAAATCAGTATAATTGTATTAATATTTTACAGAATATTTTTTGTAAATCTTATTTTATTAATATAAAAATAGTAATTACGACAAGCCATAATAATGTCAAATTATGCAAAAATATTTAAACAAATATTATATAATTGTTAATTTAGGATACATAAAAATAAACAAATTTAGCCTTAGCAAGACAAAGGAGTCGTCCATGCTATATTAATACATAAATTGAGATGTGGTGAAAACGGTCATGAAACAAAAATTACATAATTATACATTAGTGGACACATTAAATCAGCTAGTAAGACTGTAAAAAGTCTGTTTTCAGAGAGTTTATCAGAGAGTCCACAGGGCCAAAAGTACTTATTGTTGAAGAAACACCCAGTTGTGCTTTTAAAAACAAATGTAATCATTTAGTTGCTGTAATTCGCCTACCTCACCAGTTAGCAGCTACTAAAGGTTTTGCTTACAATGCGAACATGTAATCCAAGCTCTTTTCTGAAAGCTGTGGTCATTTGTGCAAATGGTTTCTTCTTTCAGGAACAGTAGCAGAAAGAGAAAACGACCAGCATGCTAAAAGGAGCTGGGAAGTGCACATCGGTATGTAAAGGATCTCCCCGCAGCTGAAATGGTAAGACAGCATGAGGTTGAGATGTGCAATGGCCCTTGACCATCATAAAAGGCAGCTGAAATTACATCCTTTGATTTATATACTAAGAAGACAAACTTGGAATAATTATAAATATAGACATGCAAACAGAGTACGAGCCGCTTTCTCTGTCAAACACAGAGAATCCGTACATACTCTGTTCTGAAATACAGCTTAGGTTGACCTCTAAAAGAAACCAAACAAACACGATGCTTGTGTGGTTTATTTTAATTCCAGCTCAATTGTTCGCAGGGCACATTTAAATTATAGTTTGATTAGAGCTGAGGAGAAGGTACTGTAAATTCTGTTCTCCTTGAATGTTTGCTGCGATTCCTCTAAAATGGGAAATATTGATCAGGGTGATTTCCCTGGGCACCCAAAGATTGGAGAGAGAGAGAGAGAGAGAGGGAGAGATAACTTAAGACACCCAACAAAACAAAATAAAGCAACAAAGCCTCAAGACATGGAAGGGCCATAAAATTTAATGTTAAGAGCTTAAAAGTCATTGTTGAAATCAATAAATAAGATCATTGAAAAGATCACTGCATGCATGGACACAACATACACAATCATATCCGGGATCACTCGATTTGAACTACTATAAATATACGTCTCCACAGGAAAACATCGAGCATCAAGCTCGCAGACCGATTACAAAATCGTACAAAAAGCTAATAAGAGTTTCACTGTCCTAAGTTCAAACAGCCTGGCAAGTCTACAAAAGAGCATATCATGTGCAGACACATCAGCCTCAATGTGCATTTGATCAAAGAGGCTGATTTTCGTGGTGCCAATCAATACATTCAATCAGCTTTGCCGTGGATGCTTGTCTTGGCTGAACTTGAATAGAGACACATTTTTTTCATTGTTTATTTTCCCTCCCTCTCAGACAGATGAGCTTGCATGAAAGGCATCAGCTTGACAAGTGCAGGTAAAGGATGGCCAGACAATTGCTTGGGAATCAGGCAGTTGTTGATTTTACATTATTAATTAGAGACGTGCAAGGCCATCGGGGCCCCCGGTGCCATGGGAACGGGTCATTATCATAGAGCGACGCACAGCGTACCACGCACATTGATTGACGTGCCGAAGGCTGAATTGATTGTTAGGAAGCACAATCGATGTGTATCAACCAATGGGATCCTTTCTTAAAGTTTAAAGCTTTAACCCTTTGCTAAAGGTGCGGACCATTTCGGTGAATTTTGCAGACAAAAAAAGTTAATTGTCTATTATCAATAATGCATAATGCAAATCTCACACAGAAGTCACTTTGATCGCAAGGATTCCTATAGAGTGGTGCAGGTATGATGTCAGAACCCAAAAGACTAATTCGCCATTGGTTCCTTCGAGATTTTCCTATGGGGTTTTACAATGGGATTTTTCGATTTATGTGTAAGATAAAGCCAGTGGTAAGCATAACTTGACTATACTTTGACGTTTTGTTCTACAATGTAAATTACACACACATAGTGAAAAACGTGAATTTTGAAAATGTATATTTTTAATAAATAACTCGATAAGACACTATCCGTCAAAGTATCGTCAAGTTATGTTTACCACAGGTTTTATTTTACTCATAAATTTAAAAACCCCATTATAAAACCCTGGAAAATCTCAAAGGAACAAGCAGCGAATTAGTCTTCCGGGTTCTGACATCATACCTGTATCACTCTGTTGAAGTGACTGAATTTCGCCCACAAACAAACTGGCCAAACAATGGTAAACTTGACTGCACCTTGACTCTCAGTCTAATGTACTTGCACTGTACCTAATACATTGAAATACAACAAAAGTTTATTCCAACACTGAAAAATATGACCCCTGTATGTAAATGCCCCACTAGGAAACACGTCTGCCAGGTCAGGTGATCCTAAAAAGCAGACTACTTGTTCAGGGCTTTCTTAAGATCGATTTGTTGACTGGTCATTTAGGTGACTTAGCACATTCCCAAAATCATCACCACCAGTGAGACATAATTACATTTCCAATAAAACCCACACTGAACAGCCGAGGTAAAATAAACGCTGTGAACATGCGGCATTTCTACTTTGAGAGACTTGTTATAAAACAGAACGGCCGGGGCACTGAGCAGCTGGCATCAGCCAAACACTTCTACTGAGACCAGTGCCAGTTTCCAATCGCCCTAAGCGCCAACCCCGCGCCAAGCCTGTAAACAGCCTTTATCAGCAGTAATGGTGGCATAATCCCAGCTAAAGAGGAAGCGGCATATGGCCCAGGCTTTACAAATGCAATCCCAACAAAGTAACGGGACTCACAGAGGAGGGGTTAACAGTAATGACCATTTAAACAAAACTGTGTCAACACTTCATTTATTTATTATATTTAAATTGATTTACTCAGCCTCATGTTGTTCCAAAACTAAACCCAATAGTGACCAAAGGGCTTTCAAGCTGAAAGCTATATTTCAAGTCTTCTGAAGCCAAACAATATTAAAATTGACAGCCATGGTCACCATTCACTTTCAATCTATAGAAAAGTGCAGCTTGGACATTATGCTAAACTTCTTCTATTTTTGTTTTCCACAGAAGAAAGCAAGCCATATAGGTTTGGAAAGACATGAGGGTGAGAACATTTTATTTTTTGGAAAAAACTCTTCTGTTAACCATCAGAATATGTAACAGTTTCATAAAGCTAAATCGAATGAAAAGTTGACAGTATAAAGTAAACATCACAAGCTGACTAAAACTAGAGTTTTGCGTTTCTCAATATCAACTGCCTAACCAAATCCAGCACAACAGAGGATTCAATCACTTTCTACTGCCTCTGCACATTTGATTAAGATGTATCTTCAATAAGTCAGACTGACAGTAGTCTGCTCTGATGTGTGAAGCATTGCACTGCTGAATCTATATCTGTATTGTCAGCTTTCTCTGGATCCCTCCTTCATTAAACCCATCAAGCTTTCCTTTTTGATCACAAGTCCAGGAAGATGGATCTTCAGCCGTGGGATGGCGGGCACTTGCCAAGTCCTTTTCTAAACACCCCACCCCCAGCGCACGTACCTTTCCCCATTGATTTTTTTCTCAGCGACTGCCACCATTCATTGTTTGTGACATTCTACTGTCGACTCTTTAACACCCGTCAACCAAATCAATTTCATATTTTTTGTCAACGTCTGGCTAGAGGATGGCTCCTATTTGAAAGGACTGACGTCTGATTTAGGATGTTGATTTTCAGCAACAGTTTTAGCCTTGAGTTTTATGAGATTTGTAAAGTCAGCCAAACGTGTTGGTTTGAAAATACATAATGGAGCGGAAAACGTTTTTTAAAGCATTTTCAACTTATCCAAGTCTGTCGCTTTGCCACAGCATGTGTCTTTCAGTCAGGTTATTACAGTAGAACAATGACAGCAATGATCGTCCAAACTGACCTTGACGTTTCCTGAGAAATTTATTAGGCTAATATTTGATAAGGACATTAAGAGAGATGGGTAAAGAGATGAATATTCTTCAGTCAGCACGCTCCGCCTGGAGACAGACTCTAAGGGGGGGATATACAGGTCGCTCCGGGTACGTGCTGGTCACTCTTAGTTGTCAGGACTGATTTATTGCCTCCTAGCTGTTCAATTTCGCATTTCGTCCTCGTCATATCCCTGCCTCGTGATCATTCGCCGCTGACCCTTGTAGGGCAGCCCGGGAATATTGATAAAACAATTATCTGCTCGCCGTTCATTTGATTTTCCATTTCAATTACGGATTGGAGAAGGCAAAAAGAAAAAGATTGCGCCATTGATTTTTTTTCTCCCTTCTTCCCCTTGCCCTCTCTCTCCCTTTCGTTCTGATGGTGTTTTTCAAGTGACATGACATGAATGCATGGGCTGTGCTCTTCATGTATGTAGTATTTAGTATTTTCACATTCGTAGTATTATGCTACATTGCTTCAATACAGGGTGTATATATTATTGTATAAATTGTACACCCACACACAGTATAAGACATATTTGAAAGAAAGAAATCCCAAGTGAATGAGAGAGAAGCACAACAACACACACAAAAAGGGAGACAGGGATGAGAGTAATTCCCTTCATATCATCCACAGCAGAGCTGCTCTAAGCACTCGTTCACCTCTCTCAATCACACGTCTCACATGAATGCAGACATGGTGTTACACAAAAGAGAGGGCAGCTTTAATCTCCTCATCTCTCAACCAATGTCTGCTGTGGGGAGATAAAGAGGAGGAGTGGCTATCCCTAAAGACAGGGGAAGATGTCTGCTATAGAGCCTGCACATGGCCTGACACCAGGAGTGAGATCTCTACACTTACTCCAGACTGGGAGGCCTGTTTCTGAAAGTTCTTAACAAAAGACCACTGCAATCCTAAACTGGGAAACATTATTTTCTTGTTCTTCAAACCAGGGGGATTTCAAAACGTAGTTTCAAAATCTATAAAGTAAAAATCTAAAAACAAATGTACAAAATGAAAAATGATTATTAACCATTGTTGGACACACTTTACTTTAGGGTCCAATTCTCACTATTAACTAACCATTAACTATGACTTTTGCCTTAGTAAATGCCTAATTACTGCTTATTAGTAGTTAGTAAGGTATTTGTTAAGTTTAGGTATTGGGTAGGATTAAGGGATGTAGAATATGGTCATGTAGAATAAGGCATTAATAAGTACTAATAAACAGCAAATATCCTAGTAATATCAAAGTCCCTTTAAGAGGAGTCATTTTACTCAGTGGCTATCTTTTAAATGCCTCTCGGGCATCCAAGTGCAGCTCCTATCTCTTTGAATGAGAAAACATCAAATTCTCCAAAGCTGTTCGCCAAGCTTTTGATAAAAATTTCATATTTGAGATCACCAATGAAATCTGACAACAACATAAATTTTGTATCTAAACACTCAAATCATGACAATAAAATGTATTTTTCCTGGATCAAGCTAATGCGCATGCGCAGTCCTAAGTAAGCATATAGAAGTGGGCATCTGACTAATTTTAGGAACTGGAACTTCTAACGGCCACTGCAGTGAAGCAACGTCTTTATCAATTGGCGAATGGCTCTTATGTAGAAGGCGGGACTTATTCCGCCATATTGCCTGTTGCACTTTCTCCCATTCATAATAATACAAGTGCAACGTCTTTCTATTTATAAAGTCTTTGGAAATATGCATTCTAATAAGGAACTAGATAATAGTGAGAATTAGACCCTCAACTAAAATGTTACCCTATTGTTTGTATTGAAGATACAGTTTCAGGAATCACAAAATTAATTTTGGTAAATGTAATTGATCAAAACTCCCAGTTTCTGTACATAAATAAAGTTTGAAAACCGAAGCTTTGTCATAATTACAGCAAAAATACCAGACCCTATAGGGTTCCTTTGAGTCAAAAGGGTTGAGAACCACCATTCTTCATCTAACAATAACAGTGGGGAAAAATGATACCATGTCAACTTAATTTCAAGTAAATATTTCCAAGATAATATCTGAATAATTTGATTTGGCTTCAATACAGTAACAATCAAAAAGTCAATTATTCAACTTAGAAAACAACATGTTTTTCTCCAACAGTATATATGGGTCTTTATTCAAGAAAATATATAGCAGACCCTATATTTTAGGAAGTTCCTTTGAAGAGCCTATAATGAAACATCAACCATATGGCCAACTCAAGAACTCTATACAGCGAAAATATGGTTCTTGACAAGAACAGGGCTTCAGCTGAACCTAAAGTGCTGCAAAAAAAAAAAAAAAACACTCGAGCAAATTTAACACTTCATTTAAGTGTGTGAGGTAAATTTTGTTTGAAAGAAGTGATATGGCAACACAGCTCAGTACATCAGACTCAAAGACATCGAGCCTTACATTGATTGGAATCGCAGAATCGTTTGGATTCGAGCACTTTGAAATCAAATTAAACTCTAGCTTTTGAAACAGAGCAGTGGCGTCAGATGAAAATGGAGAAGTACTTTAGTACTTTGACTTTCATATAAATGGAGAGAGAGAGAGAAGGCCATGAGAAGTGAGTTCATTACAGTATAAGACTCAATAGATTCTCTGTAAATGATTTGGAACATTGATAATGGGTTAAGGCCCAATGGGAATCATGCTCAAATAGCCCTGTGGGAGCCTGGGAAAATCTGCTTCAGCTGAAGTAGCCGGCTCCTCGCCAAAACCCTCAGCCCAGGAGGAGTGGAGGGGCACGGTTTGTGTGTGTGAGAGAGAAAGACAGAAAGAGAGAGAGAGAGAGAGAGAAATATCTGCACATGCACCGAGAGAGCTTTTCACAAGGTGAACTCAAGAAAAGAGATAAAAGAAAACATCCTCACTCTAGGAATCTTCAGTCAAGACTGCTATCCGGCTACAGCGTTGAACATGATCAGAGGGATCCACATACTGGAGGCCAGGACTGATGATAATGCAATGGCTGGTCAGTGATCCAGCACGGGCACTCCAACTGTACGCTCTTTCTCTTCCCACACACACACACACACACCACGCTCCTCTTGCCCTGCGCTCCAGTGCACACTAACACCTCAGGGGGAATTCACATGAATGACCTTAAGGAAGTTTGGCTTTGATCAAAGTTTAAGCTGGGTAGCATAAAAGATCAGCATGTCCTTTAGATATACTGAAAATAAATTGCTTTCTTAATCAGTATTTTAGTCTTGTTTTCCAGTAAAAATCTTGAACATACTTAAAACAAGACAAATATACTTAAGAAACAAAACTGAGTCATTTATGACTTGTGTTCAAAGAATCGAGTAAATTTTGAACTCCTTTAGCTTCAATTTTGCTTCAAGAAAATTTATTTAGTTAAGGATTTTAGCAAACAAGACAAGAATACTGATTAAGAAACTGATTTTCATTGTGAAACTCTTCCTTAAGATCTCCGGAAAGGAGAAACTCCCAGAACCGCACTTAAAGTTCCCCTCCAAAACAGGATTACCCACAGCAATTACGCTAATGAACTAGCTAATGTAACAAAGCATAAAGATCTGTCCTCTCCAGGCCTCTTCTCTGTTTCATTATGGCTGTTTTGAAACACTTAACTCAGGACAAGACCGGGCCATTGCGCTGTTTATCCGGGCCGTAATGTTAAACATATGCCGAGTATTGAATATCATAGGGGCCTTGGTGCTCAGTTTCAAAGCAGTCCTTCAAAGTGACATTTCATGTTGTCATACTCTCATGTTGGTGTTTTCCTTGATGATACAGGAAATGATTTCATAAATTTGCAGAGCACAATGGAGCGCTTTGTCCGAGATGGTCCTCTGTAAAATAACACTTCCTCCGCGGTCGCTGAGACACAGAGAGGACTCTTGTTTTAAAACTGTGCATGAGGAGGAGAGATTGAAAAAGAGAGCCAGGGCCCGACGTCCATTTGTATGGCTGTGAGTTTTATTGTTCTCACGGCCCCCTCAAAATGTCCCACCTCCTCTACCCCCACACACACAAACACACTTCCCAGCTCCTGATTCAACTCTTCTGTTCTGCTCATGGCTGCCTTTTTCATTTAAACACATTATCGGGCCCCAAATTTCACTTCAATATCACCTCATCTCTCCATAGTACATTAACCCTTGCCAATTGCATTCCAAATGACCCCATTACAGTCTGCTTTCACACTCTGCAGTAATTCTGCCCCATTCACGAGAAACACACACACACACACACACTCATTCCATGTTCCTCACCCCTGTTGAGGCGTACGGCCACTGACCACAGAAACACATACGAGCAAGGCATAGCAGGTGTCATGAGCGTAGTTTAATGAACAATCAAAAGTGAAACAGTTTTCACATTCACAGTTGGAAACGTCAGTGTGCACCGTCATCAGAAGTAGGAATGTTCCAAGTTTGTGTTGGATTTCATAATGTATACTAGCCTCTTTAAGATCTCCTAAAAGGATTTGTTCACTTCAGAATGAAAATTTCCTGATAATTTACTCACCCCATGTTATCCAAGACGTTTATGTCTTTCTTTCTTTAGTTGAAAAAATAATAAAGGTTTCTGAGGAAATCATTCCAGGATTTTTCTCCATATAGTGGACTTCAACAGTTAACAACGGGTTGAAGGACCAAAGTGCAAAGAGCTTCAAAGGACTCTACATGAACCCAGCCGAGGAATTCTTAAAGGGTCTTAACTAGCAAAACGATTGGCCATTTTCTAAAACAAATAAAAATGTATATACTTTTTAACAACAAATGCTCGTCTTGCACTAGCTCTGTGATGCGCCATGCATTACGTAATCATGTTGAAAAGGTCACGCCTGATATAGGCGGAAGTACCATGGTAGGGCGAAAAACTCCATCTCATTTTCTCCTCCAACTTCAAAATCGTCCGACATCGTTGTTGTACCTTTTTTTGTAAAGGCCGTTTGACTTAGCCTTTGCACGTTCGCTTTGTAAACAATTGCCCGGTACTTCCGCCATTGTCACGTGTGACCTTTCCAACATGATTATGTCATGCGTGGTGCATTGCAGAGCAGTGTAAGATGAGCATTTGTGGTTAAAAAGTATAGCATTTTTTTTTTTTTTTTGGAAAATGACCAATAGTTTCGCTAGATAACACCCTTATTCCTCAGCTAGGATCGTGTAGAGCCCTTTGAATTGAAGCCTGCATTTAAACTCCAATTTGTACCTTTAACCCATTGGTAGCTGTTGAAGTCCACTATATGGAGAAAAACCCTGGAATGTTTTCCTCAAAAAACATTCTTTTCGACTGAAGAAAGAAAGACATAAACATCTTGGATGGCATTGGAGTGAGTAAATTTTAATTCTGAAGTGAACTAATCCTTTAAACCTCTCAGTCACAGATGGGATGCTTGCTAACTATTGACAAACCTTCTGATTCATATTGCACACAAAAATGACAAGAGCGCACTCAAAACGACAATTTCCATTCTGATTGGTTTGCTTTACGAAGTTTCTAGTAATGCACAGGTGCACAGGTTTGATGAGAGAGAGAAAAATGCATTTACATGTTACCAGGCTGCTACATCTTGTTTTCTAGTACATTTCTTAAAAAAGGAGGCAAATTTACTTGAGAATTAAGCAACTTGGGCATTATTCCACCTTGTGTACTGACTTATTTTTTTTCTTTGTCTGTCTTTCAGTCTTAAGGCTTCAGACCTTTTCTTCTTTGGTTGTACATACTGTATAGGCCTACTGAATCTCCTGTTGTCTCTGCTTGTAAAGCGATTACAGATGTGTATTTTTCGCTCTTCACAACGACAATGTGTTATGCTACTGACATGGCACCCAATGAGCTTGAGGGGATTTTCTCAGATGTTTTGAGAAATGTTCAGATCATATCATTTTAACATTACACCATACATAAACCACTTTAATTTTAGCAACAAACAACAAATTATACACTGAACTAGTGCTGCAACAACGGGTCGACGTCATCGATTATGTCGACTACGAAAATACGTCGACGTCCATAAAATGCGTCGACACGTCACATTGTTTACATTCATCTTGTGTAATGGCGGCTTCTGCTCCTGGGAATGGATTAAGTTCTATTCTATCACAAAAACCTAGACCACGATTATCAAAAGTATGGGAATACTTTAAACAGAGGCCAAATAAAATGGTCCTTTGTTCCCCTTCGCAAAACCGAGATGGCAACTCGATGCACTAGCACTGAGGGGTGTGACGAGAGATTAAAATGTGACGAGATTTCTCGTTGAGGCAAAAAGAAGTCTCGTGATGTTGCCATGACAGAGTGTTAGGATGATTATGATATGCCACCGCTATGTTTACATTACGCCTCCACTGTCGCTTTGCTTTGTATTTAAATAAAAAAAAACATTTAATTCAGTTGGATAACGGCCACCGCTGCTCCATATTTCCAGAGTTACGCGCGATCGCCAAAGTGAAAGTAAACGCGAGGGCGCATTCAAACGCGATTTCAATACCCCGCATTTTAAAAGCGGCTCCCTGATGCATGCAAATATCTCTCAATATGAAAGCTGTTTTAGGCTGGGCTGTCTTATTTGCACTTTGAATATTGAGAGAGTGTGATTATGGTTGCACTTATTGTAAAGTGTTACCATAAAAACAAATAACAGTTTTCTCTTAATCTTATTAAGCACAAACAATAAGGTTTCATTTGTTAACATTAGTTTATGCACTGTGAACTATCATGAACTAACAATGAATGACTATTTTTATTAACTAACATAAAGATTAATAAATACTGTAGCAAATATGTTGCTCATTGCTGTTGTTGGATAACACATTAATGTTTATAAATGAGACCTTATTGTAAAGTGTTACCATTTTTATTTATACTGTTTTTATTTCTATGATCAGTTTGTGGAAAGGAGTTCAGTTAGGAGGTCAAAAGTTGTAGAAGCTCATAAATCATGTACAGTAAGGTCTGAAGAGACTGAAATCATACAGAAGAGAAGTCAGTCAGTTGAGTTTGTGGCAAAACCTTTTACAGTACTTGAGTATTGTTGTCTTTTACTGCATATGATAATTCATACTCAGAAAGTTGAAATGTTTTAACTAATCATCTTGTAACGAATACTTCTGCAGAATATGTGTTAGTTTTTTTCTCAGGAAGAGGCAAAGCTGTGTACAAGATTTGTCACTGTTTGCACGCCCCAGATGGCCGTTACACTTACCGATAGCATACTCAACATGATGTATACTGTAAAAACTTCAACCACATTGAAGTATTTTTTGGAAAAAATGTAATAAAAGTTGAAATATTATATTAGAAGTTGTACTTATAATTTTTTTGTAAAATTATCCAAAGGATTCATTAGCTAATCAAAAAAATAAAAAATAAAAATAAAAAAACAATCGTTAGATTAGTCGACTAATCGAAAAAATAATCGTTAGATTAGTCGACAGAAAAAATAATCATTAGTTGCAGCTCTACACTGAACAGTGCTTGCCTCATCAAATATTCATGTGTTTTGCATATCTGACTCTGCAAATATGCAAATAAGAACATTAACCTAAGGTTAACGAATGTATGGTGTGAAACCTCCAAACCAGAATATCAAAATAAATTCCTAAACATGGCTAAGAGTGTGACAACATGTTGACGTCCTATTCCTCTCTGAGTGGGCGGTTCTTGGTCACAATGTCAACCAGACTTTGGGCCAACAGTTGAAAGTCTGTCAGTGCTAGACTACCTCAAACCTAACCAACTGTATTAGCTAAATCAAAGTGCCCTAAAGTGGTAGCCAATCAGAGTCGTTTCTGTCCACAGATCCGCATCTGACACAGCCGGAACTATCTCACGGGTACAACTCTTGCTCTTGATGCATTCAGATCGCCCCGTGGACAAAAAATAGAAATCCTCAGCCTTCCATTTGAATGATATTTTGAGCGTCAGAGCAGTGGAGGGTGGTGAGGGGACCTGGCATCTCCATACGCACCCTCACCTACAACCGCTCCCACCGGGGAGTGTGTGTCAGGAGCGCTCAACTCTCCCCGTACACACACTCGCGCACATACACATGTGCGGATGGGTGGGGAAAGCGGACCTGACAGTGATGTATTGCAACTGGTTGCAGGTGTCGAAGAGAGGAGCGAGACTCGACCAGTCATGGGTGGGTGGGCGAGAGAGAGGGATGTGAACCGCAAGAGAGGGAGAGAGAGAGATGCTCTGTAGGGAATGGAACTGATACCCCCCGTTTACAAGCTGACCCCCCTTCACTTCTTCTGTCCTTCTCTTGCTTTCCATGCTGTCGGACTTAGACTCCTATTACTGCCTTTCTCTATTTCTCTTTCCCAAATGCTCTATTTATTCAGAGGGGAATTTTTACATCTATTGAGTTTCACTGTTAAAACATTTTTAGTATTGTCATCTAATTTGACCCCCATGCAAAATATACAAAATATATAGTAATCAGTGCCTTTCTTTTCAAAGTGTTTGTTAATGCAGAGTTCATATGAGAAAAGCAAAATCTCTCTCTCTCTCTCTCTAAATATTATATATATATATATATATATATATATATATATATATATATATATATATATATATATATATATATATATATATATATATAGTGTTTAAATAACATGTTTTATTTATTTATAAATGTGTTTAGAGGTATTAAAATGAATTTCAATGAATAAAGAAATATTTGAAAATATTATTTATTTATTTATAAACATGTAACAGATGTATTAAAATGTATTTAAATAAAGAAAGAAATATTTGAAAATATTATTTATCTATTTATTTATTTATAAATGTGTTTAGAGGTATTACAAAGTAATTAAATAAAAAAATAAATATTTGAAAATTAGTATTTATTTATTTATTTAAATTATAAAGGACTAAAACTGACATCAGACATAAGTCATATGGGTTTATGATAAACTTTAGAAATAACTATATACAAACATCCCCAATGGCTCTAAAAATAAATAAATAAAAACTATTAATGAAAAAAGAATATTATATATATAGAGATTTTCAGAGCTAACATTCATTGTCCACCTTCATATGCCTCACCAACTGTGTATATGTAAACATGTTAGCGACGATTTTTCACACACGCTCACACAAAATCAAGAGCAATCTGCATCTCTCTCGTCCCTGTGTTTGTTAAAGCGCCATTCATGTAAGATCTCTTATGTGAGGCATTTTGTTTTTATTGTGGAATATGGAGGTGTTTTTGTTGCGAAGCTCTAACTGATCCTGCGGGATTTGATTCCAGCAGGCTGTTCCCCTCAGCCTTTCAACACTAAACTTAGCACTCCAATCAAACCCGACCACGAGGGACCCCCACCCCACCTCGATTACTCCCATCCCAGCCGCGTTTCCATTGATCGCGGGGGAGATCTTTCCTGAAACGCGTGCTACACAGCGCCAAGAACAAAGGCCTCTTCGCCGCCTCCTACACTCCTGAGAACTGCATCTTCTTTCGTCTCTCTTTTCGAACAAAGGGCTGGAAGATCTATGCAGCTAAAAGGTTAATCAGGGTCTTCAGATGTTCACAGTTCACTCTCTCTAGAGTGTCGACTCTGTGATAAACTCTGTCAGTTGTGTGTCTCAGTCCACAGTGTTTAATTTTGATTTTTTTTTATAGACTATCTGTACTTTTAGTGGCTTGTTCTTTGTTGCTGTGATGACTGTATAACAGAATATGGATATTAAAGAGCTTAAATTTAGATTGAAGTCAATTAGGGAACACGGTTGATTATGAGAATGTACAGAAGTCACATGACCTCCAATCATTCCAGCGATTGGTGGACCACCAAGACACAAGAGCTAATTATATCAGAGAAAATGTGTAATTCTTCCTGGTGAGGCTTAAAAATAGCCATGCTATAAATACAAGGCATTCATTTAATCAGAGGCTAATTCACTTCTGACAGAGAGTAAATTCCACTATTTTCTGTGAGGCTTTCTGAAATTGCCATCATTTTTAATTAATTCTTAATTAAAATATATTACACCACAGCTTCTACCCATCTCTCTTGATATTGTAACATAATCAATTCAGAACCATTTACATATCATTAATTAAAAGCTTTCCCCTCTCATCCTTAAAATCATAATGAGGCTCTATTTCTCATTAAGATGGCATACGAGCAAAATAACAATGCTACAGAGAATGTAAGACACGTAGAGGAAGGTCCGTCGTCACAAGTTCGACATCCTTCTGCTGTTTCTCTTTTGTCAATAAATGACAGAGCGAGATTTCAAGATAGCTTAATAATGTGTGTGGCTCGAGGAGCCAGCATTTTCATCATTGCAGCTTTGCAATGTGATGTGTGTTTAGCGTTTTCATAACACTGAAAACTGGGAGCTGATGTAATATGTATAGCATTTTCATAAACAAACTTTGATATGTGTAGTTACTCTAGAAATGTGCAGCCAAAAACAAAAATGATTTACAAATTTGTAGAAATCAAATAAATACATAAATAAATATCCCTAACCAATAATGACAGTAAATTTGGAAGCTGACAAAAAAATATATACTGTAAATAAACGATAAGAGATTTAGAAATAAACGCAGAAATTTGTAAACCGTAAACGCTAAGGCTCAAAATAATTCATTGGTTTTGAGTAGGGCAAACTTAAATTAAACAAATTAGTTTAGTCAAATTAACTTTTATGAGTATTTAGCACTTTCTTTGTATTTTAAGTAAACTGAACCGTTTCATTGTTTTGAGTTGTATGAACTTATTTCTTTTAATTTAGATGAAAAAGTTTAACTGAAACTGGGCTAGGATTTCCCAGCATGCTTTGCCCATGGCACTCGAAAGGGAGAATAAATGCTAAAATTAAATGTTATATAATGTTTTTTGTGCAAGATTAATGTTAAGTGGGAGATTTAGTAGTGATTAATGTTTTGTTATGCTTCTTTAGAAGAGTTTGTTAATGTGGGTTTTTGGAGAGTTACCATCAAGTGGTACATGCGGCTTGGTTTGAGAGCAAATATGTTAAATGCTTTATATTCTTGCACTCATTCAGCAAGTGCTATTGTTAACATGTTAGCAAATTAGCATTTTCTGAATTAGCTTGATATAGCTAGCTAAGGTTAAGCTAATAAAAATGTTTACATTGAGATTACATGATCATTTTAATTTAGCTAAATGTATGAATTAGTGTACTCAAACATTTCAAGTTAAGAAAAATTAAAATGTATGAGTACAAAACAAAAAATCTGCCAGTTTTGCTTACTTAAACTTTGAATTTCTTAACTAAAAAAGAATGTGAATTTCTTAACTTTTTGAGTTTTGCCAACTTATTCGGGTTTAGAATATATACAAACAAAAGTCTGCAAAAAAATAAAGTTATATGTAACTAAATTAATTAATAATTAAATAAAGAAATGAAAAACAACAAAAAAAAGTTGCAAAAAAAAAAAAAAAAAAAAGCGAGAAAAGAAAAAAAAGAAGAAGAAAAAAAAAAAAACGCCTCTCATGACAGCAGTTGTCCAGTGGTGCCAAAAGTGACATCAGCAGCTTGTTGACAAGCAGCGGTGCAAAATATGTGATGTCACATCCTCTCCCAGTCATGTCTCGTGACATGCATTGCTCTTTTCTTACATTCCTAATATCAAGCATTGATGAGCGCTGTGGTGTAACGGATCAGCCATATCCTGATTTCTATCATCCCTCTCTCTTTCCATCTCCCTCCCTCGCTCTGTCGCAGGTGTCCCGGCGTTGGCTGTCAGGGTGGCACGTTTTGAGTCCTCTGCCCGTCAGATAAAAATCGCAGAAGCTGGCGTTTGGACTTAGTGACAGCAATTTATTTGAATGTTTTGTCAGCGCGGTGCTGCATTATATGAAGGCCGCACGCCAATATGACACGTCTACCCCCTGCCCATAAGTATGCAGACACACACACACACTCATATATATATATATATATATATATATATATATATATATATATGCACAAAATATAATAACATGTAGCTATTGACACTCATCCACACATAGTTTGTCTAATTCTAATGAAGAATTATAACACCTAAAGTGATGAGATGCAAAAAAAAAAGCATGTTTCTGTTTATAATTGAATTCCTGTGAAATCTGGTTACACATTCCAGAACAATTAAAGATTAAACCTATGAATGCATCTTGGGAAATGGTGAAAGTTGTTATATGCATGTATTATCTACATAAAAAAAAAAAAAAAAAAAAAAAAAAAAAACAATGCAAAACAGAAAAGAAAATTCTATTTGCACTTCACTGAAAGAGTGCTAACAGGTTATTAGCGCAGATTCATATACCTGTCGGAAGCCTGCCGCATTTTCACGTCTTACTTCAGACAGCCGTAAACATAAAAAAGTCTAGTGTAAACGCTCGTGTGTTGGCAGGCAGCTGGGTGAGTCTTGTTAGGGCAGTGTTAATGCTGAAACACACAGTCAGACATAGTTAGCAGCTGTTTCAGGCATTTAGAAGATCGCCTCTCCTATTACTCTGTAACACTTCCACACGCAGCCCTCGCTCGGCACCAGACACACCAATTACAACGTAAACTCCCGCTCTACACACTTAACCACCACAAGCGCGTGCAAACACCCACAAACATGAAACCGCAAACCAGCATGCCTTTATTTTCCAGAGCGCTGAACTTTTCCCTTTTCTAAACATACATACTACTTAAGCGTGTATATGTACACACTTATAACAAGTCCACTTGACAGTGCACAAGTACCGGCAGGAGGAATGATTAATTCATCTGAAAACACAAGCACATTAACGAGTCTCTAAGCACGACTCAAACTAGGTCTGTGTAATCCTTGATGTGGAAGGCTCCTTGGCCATAGGCCGTCTGGACTTGAATGTATTTACTATATGAACATGCACACTCACACACACAGAGCCAACAAAATAATACATATTAATGGATAAATACACAAAATGTGAAGTGATTTTCTATATTTCTCAACTGAAAATACAGCAGCAGACAATCATCCCTGTTTTAAATCAGATAGCATCTCTGGAATTGTTTGTCCGGCTCTAAACAAGAGAAGAAAAGTGACAGTTTCTTAACACTGGACTGTCAGCAACTCTGCGGGATGTTATTTACATTGGGCGCCGACACAGTACGCTTGTTCTCTATTTTAGGACACATTTTCTGCAGGACTGAGAGAAATTTCCACATAGTTATACTACCGTCCAAAAGTTTGCTATCAGTAAGATTTTTGAAAGAAATTAATTTATTTTTAATTTATTATTTATTATTAATTTATTATTTTCATTTAATTTTATTCCACATGGATGAATTAAATTATCAAAAGGTTGCATTAAATACACCAAAAGAGACAGTAAAAACATTTACATTGTTTAAAAAAAAAAACTAATTCAAATAAATGCTGTTTATTTGAACTTTTCTATTCATCAAACAATCCTGAAAAAAAAGAAGAAAAAAAAACTACGCGGGACAACTGTTGATTTCTGAAGGATCATGTGACACTGAAGACTGGAGTAATGGCTGTTGAAAATTCAGCTTTGCCATCACAGGAATAAATTACATTTTAAAGTATATTAAAATAGAAAACCATTATTTTAAATTGTAATAATATTTCACAATATTACTTTTTTTTACTGTATGTTTTGATCTAATAAATAAATATCACAACTTAAAACGAACAGTATTATGCCTACATTATTACATTTTTGATGACTGAAACATTGTCATTGTATTTAAATTGATAATTTATCATTATTAATAATAATAGTAATATAAAGATTACATAAAATTACCACTATTGACATTAATCAGCAATAGAAAAAAATAGCTGACAGATACAAGAGGAACATAAAACTGCAAGTGTGATGCTTACGGTGTGTTGCAAAAGAAAAACACAATTTTTCCAGCATTGCCAGATCAATCAAAGATCAGGTAATGAAATATGCTCTGTCCTGTTTTGTTATCTATTTATTTTTAGCATGCTCCCAGAACCTCTGACAAATTGTGTGCGATCGCAAATCTCCATAAATCACGATTAAAGACAAGTATATCATCACCAGAGCATATATCTTCTCCGGCCTGACCCGTCCGCTAATGAGAAAAGGCCCTGGACTATCTCGGCTGATTAATTAATTCAAAATGTCGGCTGTTATTCAAATATGAGGCTGGCGCTATTTGAATAACACTTGACAGCGAATGCCTGAAGAAATAATTTCCAGTTTGTGCGACCCTCCACTGGATTGCTGATGATGGCTTATGGAAATGCTATACGTTGACTTGCCTACTCTCTCTCTCTTTCTCTCTTTCACACTCACTCTATCTCTCCTCCCTCATCCTCTGAGCCATCATGTTGTGTTTTCATTACTTCATTCCAAGTTCTGGTTGAGCTCAAGGGTCCAGTGCTTCCATTCTACTGCAGACCCTGTGTGTTAGCAGTGTGCCCTACAGTCTGGGTTGATCAGTGGTGCCTGGATAGACGGGGGAGAGAGGTAGAGTTTGCAAACTATTGTGCAGTGTGTGTGTGTGTATATTATATATATATATATATATATATATATATATATATATATATATATATATATATATATATATATATATATATATATATATATAATTTATTTATTTACATATTTAGTATTTATATTCGGAATTTTAGAATTTATATATAAAATATAAATATAATTTTATATAAAATAATCAATTTTATTTTTTATTAATAATAATAAATATAAATACTTTTAGAAATATTTTTTCTGAATTTAAAGGGTTGCATTTTTTGCTGAAATTTTGTGTTGAAATATCTAAAATACACTTTAAAATGCATATTATGGAGTGTGTATATGTGTGCGTGTATGTGTGCTCTATTTTTCCTCCACTCTATCTCTGCTCTCATCAGGCAGAGAGAATAATCAGGGCTCAGGAGACAGGAGAGGTTCAGTCATTAAATAAATTAACTCTGCTACACTACCATCCCTGAGCACCCGCGTGACTATGACCGTGCTCTGCAAGCACACATATATGCACATACACACATATAATGCTCATAACATTTCCAGAAAAAAAGTCAGTTAACTACCCGACGCAAGCGAGGAATTAGCAGACATGCATAAGCTGAAATTATATAATAGGAATGTTACTGTACACCTCGCGTCACGTTGAAAGGGTCTCTAATTTGAGGAGGAAGTTAAGAAACGCCCTCTGCCCTTGGAGTATCATCTTCATTTGCATGTGATAGGATGCCTTACTCTACATGATTATATTAAAGGTTAAGAAAAATTAAGAAGTGATATATGAATGAAAAAAAAAAAAGCCTAATTTATCCTCTCATTTTACTCACACACTATATTTATAGTTTTCAATTATATATGAAAAAGTAAAACAAGAGGGAAATATTTGTTAGAATCAAAATCAGCTTTTCTAGGAACAAAAAGGGATGTCAAGAGTCAAACTATTTTACAAGTTCATTACATCAATATTTGACATGTAGTTTCCCTGTGAAATCGAAAAAACCCTCTTCAGCACTCATCTGTCTATTAAAGACAGCATTTTTTTCCCTAAACTCATTGCTCCACTTCTAAAAACTCTCAACTCCTTGTAAGCCAGAAAAAAAAGAGTGAAAAATCTCAAACTGTGCCACGTAAAACAAATCGCTATCAATCATTCTGACAGAGCTGCCGCTTATTTGAGAGGCAAAAGTGAGCAAAAAATCTAGCTGTCAGCAGTGTGGCCAGTGTCTAAACCCACACTTTACATTTCTGCAGCTACCAGACTTCACTAAAGGCCTTCAATCGCAGGTACAGACCTGGTCCTCGTGTTTTTCTGTTCTAATATGAAACATACGGGATGAACAGCTTGATTAAAAATGCATGGCGTCTCTAGTAGTAGTAACAGAAAATGATATCGCGACCGCCGCCTGTCATTGAATTTGGTTTACCTATTTCAACTTTGATGGGAAATGAAACCATGCACTGGAGGTTTAGTGATCAAAAAGAGGATTTGGTTATTATAGGGTGCATTTGATATTTGAGATCTAAATCATAGGGGGCGAATGCAAAGGTCTTATGAGTTCAACTTTTTTCACATGTCTGATGACCGAACAAAATGCTTAATGCATAAAAATAAATGCAATAGAAATTCGTCTGTATTTTGTAAGGATGGATCAGCCTGCGTCAGAACCCTGCTGTGCTGAGTGGAGTGGTGTGTGTATTGACAGGGATGAAAGTCTCAGGTCGCGGACATGCGGTTTCCTCTGCGTCTCGCTCTAAATAAGATTACTGCACCAGCCAGGAGAAGAGCAGAGTGCCAAGATCCCTGATTAAATGAATTAACAAGTAACTGAGGCGATGTCCCTGGGACCCTGCCACTGCCAGAGAGACAAAGAAGAGAGTGAAGGAAGAAAAACTGTGTGACAGTGATTAACCTCACTATCTTAACTCATATGAAGGCATGAATGCATGGTGTGAACAAAATCAGATCTAGTCTGTGAATTGCGGTTTTACATATGAATGATTTTAACTAGAGTCCAAAGTTAACTTTTGGCAGTTGAATTGAGAACATTTTCCAGCCATAAATATTACTTGTAGACCATAAAAATAGTTTAGATGTTTTTCGTTGCATTAGCTCACAGTAACCCATATTTTATGTAGTCTGTGTCTTTTCTTTTGCTTTGTTTAGTTTTAATTCATATTTTTTCAAAAGATGAAAGGGCATGTCATAGAAGCTGTTCTGGTTGGCATCTATATAAAGTGACATAAAATGCTGAAAAATACCGTAAACTTTAAACGGACACATGACCTTCATTCCAGATACAGGAAGCATTTCTCCTCCTTTTTGAAAGCTGTTATCATAATTATACACAATTCTTTGGCTAGCTGAATTTTAGAATTTGCATTTAGCATTATTTTTCCCAACTATTTGTAACTCTATCAGAACAAAACCTTCTCGACCTACAAGTTGAGAACAATTGCCTAGATCACGTAAACTACTGTTTTAAAGTTTGAGGTCAGTAAGATATATCATTTTGAAAGAAATGAATACTTTTATTCAGAGAGAATGCATTAAATTAATCCAAAGTGACAATAAAACATATTTATAATGTCACAAAAAGTTATATTTCAAATGATTGCTGTTCTTTTGAACCTATTCATCAATGAATGCTGAAAAAAGTTTGAGGTTTCCACAAAACTATTAATCAGCACAACCATTTTCAACATTGATGATAATAAGAAATGTTTTCTGAGCACCAAATCAGCATATTAGAATGGTTTCTGAAGGATCATGTGACACTGAAGACTGGAGTAATGGCAGCTTTGCCATCACAGGGATTAAAGTATAGCCAATAGAAAACATTTCATATTTTATATTGCAAAACAGTATTTCACAACGGTACCGTTTCTACTGTTTTTTATTGTTGTTTTGTTTGAGGTTTTTTTTATCAAATAAATGCAGCCTTGGCGAGAGACTTTTTTCAAAAACATAAAAAAAAAAAAAAAAAAAAAAACCCAATACCAACTTTTGTACAGTAGTATATATAGCGGCAAAATATGATGATTGAAAATCCCATATCATTCGACCACTACTCGGAAGCGTCATTGGGACAATATCACAGCAAAGACCTCCAACCGACAATAACACGCAACACAGAGGATGGAGAAGTGAGAACAGGAAAGAAAATGGAAAGAAAGGCAGCAGGAAATAGCAATAATGTTCTCGAGGATGACCTCCACGTTGTGAGAGAATAAAAACCTGACCCTTTTCTTCTGCTGCTTTTCAATCCCCATCAAAGTGTAGCAGGAGGAAAGGAGAATGTTCCCCTACTCACTGCCATTAATCACCACTTTCCCAGGAGCTGAGTGCGTATTCATTTCTGTCATCCCAAACATCAGCAAGTATTGTTATGGTGCTGCTCACTCCTAATTCAAGCAGAACGCACTGGCCAGGTTTCATCAATGAGGAGAGGAGAGGAGAGGAGAGGAGAGGAGAGGAGAGGAGAGGAGAGGAGAGGAGAGGAGAGGAGAGGAGAGGAGAGGAGAGGAGAGGAGAGGATGTAAAGTTGCTTTTCAGAGCACACCGAAAGAAAGGGAAAGAGAGAGGGAGGCAACCAGAGAGAGAAAGAGAGAGACTATCCCAGGGGCTCTGACACCAATTAAGCCATTTCACCATGAGCCCAGAACAGGATCTGCCCCCTCTCACTGAAACATGAGACAGCACCTAGCTCCGGCTGGCCCTGCGCCATCTTTCCATTGCTTCAGCTTACAAAAATGAACTTCAAGGGCTTAGGGTGAAGAGACAAGCTCTGTTCCAAAACCTGCCTCGCTGCCTACTGCCTACACAGGCAGCTGCCTTCTGTCTATCATGGAACATCAGAAGTGACTGATTTGGAACTTTCTAAGTGGTCGACACGTCTGTGTGGAACATAAATAGCGATCGCTCGGCTGGCAATTGATTTCAAGTTTGAAGTTGGCATGTTGCTAAACTAATGGAGCCACTACTCTAAAAACCATTAAATAGCACAGATGAATGTTGCAGGGTAAAATTATTTATTTTTAATCACTGTAAAAAAAAATATTTTCATGACTTATCACATTTTTTCTTTTGTCAAATCAACTTAGATAATTAATGTGGTTCAGATAACATTTTGAGTTTCTGTTGATTAAACCAATCGCATTCATTGTATTAACTCAAATTTTTAATTTCAATGAACTCAAAATTTTAAGGCAACCAGGTAACTTACTGTTTTTTTTTCTTTTAAGTTAAACCAACAATTCGTTTTTACAGTGTGAACTAATTCTATCCATACACCACTGTTAATTAATTCTGAATAAGTTTTTTTTAAATAATTAATACTTTTATTCAGCAAGGACACACTACACTGATTAAAAGAGACAGTAAAGACATTTATAATGTTATAAAAGATTTATATTTTGAAAGAAATGCGGTTCTTTTGAACCTTCTATTCATCAAAGAATTCAGAAAAAAAATTATCACTTTGCTCAAAAAAAAAAAATTAAGCAATTATTAAAACTGTTTTTAACATTGATAATAATAAGAAATGTTTTCTAAGCACCATATTAGAATATTAGAGTTATTTCTGAAGGATCATTCGATTCAGTTGATGAAAATTCAGCTTTGCTATCACAGGAATAAAATATATTTTAAAACATATTAATGCATAAAAAAAGTCATTTTAAAATTAATAATATTTTACTATATTACCGTTTCACTGTATTTTTTTATCAAATCAATGCCGACTTGGTGAGCATAAGAGACTTACTTAAAAAAAAACATTAAAAACATCTTTACCCCAAACTATTCTGCAGAGTTTATATCTTTGAATAATAAAAATGCACAATTCTGTTGGCCACCTTTTGGAACAGTCTTTGCATCAGAATGATGACTTAAAATGCTGCCTATGTAGGCAGCTCACTAGATACTCTTGAGAAAAAGAATGTTACATTTAGTTGAGGCTTTCTGGATTGTTCAACTGATGGGATGTATAAAGATGGAAGAGTTTGACAGAGGAGCATTCCCTCTAGCACCGTTAGCAACACGTAGCGTAAATCTCGTTCAGTCAGGAGTTAAACAGTTTACTCTCTGTGAGATACTTTGTTCTTGTTTCCTCAACCAAGACTGAAAATGTCCCCATGGTTGCAAAACCACAAACATTAGCATTTAACTTTTCGGTTATAATAGCGGGTTGGCTTTAAAACTTCCTGTCAACTGTGTGAGGGTCATTTATTCATGGGAGTGTATGTTTAACTAGGGAAAAAAAGGGACATTAAATGTGAGCATTAACCGAAAACGCCACAGTCAAAGTGAGCAATGGCATTAGGCTGGATTCTTGATGTTAAATAAATAAGTGCAAATCAATCGATATGTAACCCCTCCAGCGATTAAATCCAAGGAATGCCTAGTAGTCGATTTTTAGAAACCACTCCTGAGGACGCTGCCCTGCTAGCTTTCGGACATTTACGTCTGCTTATAGGGTTTTTTTTTTAGCCGCTGCTCCGTGCAGACAAAGCAAGGCTTGTCAAGGCCGCAGCAGAATAACGCCAGCTTTGTTATGAATTAAATATTAGAAATCTTAACACAGCAGCCAATAAGAATTATTTGCCTTGTTAAAGCAGCAGAAGACGATGATTAAAATTTCATTGCGTTGCAGTCTTTTTCCCATTTCTGCTTTCAATATATCATTCTAACGTATGAAATGCTGAAGGAACAATGGCACAGGGACTTCATTTGAGGAATGCAAATAGGAAGAGGGGAGGATAGAGCAGTGCTGTGGGGAGAATAAGACCCTGAAATGCTGCTTTAGGCTAAAAAATAAAAATAAAACAGGCTTAAACTTGGGTTTAATTTGCCATTAAAGGACATGATTGGATTTCTACACACATCAGGCAAACTGATCTGGGCTCTATAAATGCATCGGCCAATATCATGTGCATATTTGCAAGATATTCTGAACACATTCCACATGTAAACTGCTTTTAAAATCTCCAATTTTGCAAAGAGAGAGAGAGAGTAAACTTAGCAAACCAGAATATCCATGCAATTATAACCAAAATTTGAACTTTATGAGATTGAATGAAAATTAAATTACAAATTTAAATAAATATCCAACCAACCGACGCCACTGATTAAACTCAATCATATAATTGCTACAAAAAGATTCCAAATAAACGATACAGAAAAATAGCAGTAGTTCTGCCCATGAAAGGCAAGTGTGCATCGACAAACCCTGCATATTACACATATGAGGACAGTGCATGAGGAAGTATATGGACTTGCATCCTTTGCCCCTTGAGAAAATCTCACCACTGAAACAGAGGAGGCTAATGAAATGGAGATCTATAAATAGCGATGTCATTACAATGAGAGGACCACTCTCCTCCCCTCCCCTCCCACCTGACCCTTTTTGTGCTAATAAGCATTCTGACAGTGATGCAGGTTCTGTTGGATAGCCGTGCAGAGCCGAGGTCCTGCGACCAGAGTGGTATCTGTGACCCAAGAAAACCAAGTACTTGGACATTACCTCGGTGGGTGATTGTAAAGATTCTGAGACAGAATTGAGTAATGCACTGGAATTGTGTAATCACCTGCAAAATTTATAATCACGGCAGGGTTATTTGCAGGTCTTTAAGAGTAGTGGAGGTGGAATGATTGTAAGTACTGCACAATTGTAGTTTGCGGTTCTCCAGGTGGTTCTTGAAACTCCCAATGATTTTACAGTAACATTTTCTTAATTTCAAGGAGTCTCATCCTCGTTTGACCTTTGGTCAGTCCAAGGACGCCAATAATGCTTGAAAAATGCTTATCCTCATCTAGATTTACATCTTTTTCAATATCCTAAATTCACTGTTCCACTGTCTTTCTACCATAAATTAAACACATTCTGAGAAACAAATTGAGATATATGTACAAATGATTATAAAAAAAATTCGATACAAGTCTAAGAACCCCCTACAGTACCTTCATGGGCCTCCATGGAGTTCTTGGTTGAAAACCCTGGCTTTATTTTAGTGCCTTGTTGAACGTAAATCAGAGTAACACAACACTGAGAATAATTCAAGAGAAAAAAGGCTTTATTTCCATTACTGGATGCAGTACCACAGCTTGCAATATCGAAAATATCTATATAAAACTGCACATAACAGCCCATGAACCTAGTGTCAATAACAAATGGGACCCGTGTTAGACAGCGGCGTATGAATTGAGTTACACAAATATCATATCCAGAACGTTTGGCCAACGTTAGCATTGCTCATCGCATCACAGTTTGCTTCGTATGCGACACAAACACTGCTGTGGGTGGATGGGTGTTTCACAGCTTTTACGCCCTGGTGACAAAATTATTGATGACAACGCATCACAAATTGCACTTATTTCATATACAGATGACAGGACGAGGGGGGGGGGGGATGTAAAATATTAAAACAGCAGCGCCGGGTGGGAACATTTACTTTTTTAAATGAAAATTTAATGTTTCAATACAGAGCACAATTTAGTTAAACGGCAAAGGATAGCTGACAATTCAAAGGTGATGTGAGATTCATCAGAGGTTTGCGCCAGCCACCGCATCTGAGGAACGCATGTGTATGTATATAGAAAGCATTTATGTGGCACCGGTTAAGGTGTAGGTCAAGCATCAAGGGGGAAAAAATTAAGAAAAAAAAATCATCATGTAGCATATTGAATTAGTGTAGTTTTTTATGTCAAAATAAAACAATGAGCCAAAAGTGGCTGTGGAAATCCTGCTCTGATTGGCCATGAATTTCAAAAGATCTATATCAACTATTTCACGTCCACTTCCTCAAATACAGGCTACAGGAGCAATCTGAAGTCAGAGATAATTAAATGAAACATGAGCTCATCTTAGATTGGGTAGAACAGGCAGTGTGTGTGAGTGTTGAGGAATCAGGAGGCAATTTATGAATAAGACAAGCAAAATAAAGACAATGTCACTAACAGCCGTACAGATTCTGGGAAAGTAAACATCTCTCTCCTAATGCACAGACCACATACTGAGAAACACTGCAGTGGATTTTTAAAGTCACACTTTCTATCAAGACACAATGGCTTTTATTGAACCCAAAGGAGATTCACAATCTGAAAAAGTCTAAGTGTTATCTATAGCTCTAGACGCACTGAGCCTTGGTGCTCATGTGGGAAAAACGGATTTGAATCTAACCTGCAACATGTCCTGTTTTCAATTCCTTGACGGTGTCTCAAAGAAAAAAAACACAAGCCAGAGCCATTCCAACAGCATTTTCACCAGCTCTGCTATTGCTAAAGGTCTATTTGCATGTACATTCGGGACATTTCCTAATAAACCTGCCAAAATGTTATGCCATAAAAGGCTTATTTGCATAGCTAATGTGCTACACAAAACGTAAACAAAAAAATGTACAAAAAACCAACAACTATGGATCTGTTTTTCACAAAACCTCAGACAAAGACTATGGCAGATAAGTACAGTGAGAAATCATACTGATGTACATAGAAGCATTATTTGTTCAGCAAAGCCTTTGCCATATGCAACAAGAAGTAGATTAGCCTCATATATGTAAAAAAATGTCTGAAAAGATAGAGTGGGAACATTTGTTCGAAAAAAAGACAAATGCTCAAAGCGTGTGCAACCTTGTGATTACAGATTTTCTCCTCTTTTTTTTTTTTTTTTTGCATTCTTTTTACCTTTCACCAGCCTGACATCCATCCGTACCCTCTCTCTTTCTTTTGTTAATTCCTTCATCTGCTTTTTCTTTTCCATACCCACCTTCTACCGGAAAAAAAGCAAAGGGTTTTACGGCACTGTAAGGAAGATAGCAGTCACTCTTCCTCGATTTCAAACATAAAGTCTAGTAATGGAAAGAAACAGAGAAAGAGAGAGAAGGACAGAGAGATAAAGAGAGAGAGAGAGAGAGGCCACAGCATTCAGGAGTCCAGGCGCCCCGCTGAGCAGAAGCCATTCTGCCTTACACTATCTTGTCACTGCAGACGCATCGCTGGGGCAGACGGGAACAAAAAGCAGCCCAAAGTCAATTGTCTCCACTGCTGAATGGCTTTCTATTGCAGGCTGCATACATTTACTCAGGCATTCGTAGAAAAAAAATAAAAAATAAGCTTTTGCTATTGTAACTAAAGGCAAGAGAGGAGGGCGACACTCACTAATATTTACTTTGGATCGTAATGACCGGGCTCATGATGATGTCATAAAGAGACTGAGACGCACGGCTTTCCACCTACACAAATATGGATCACAAGCCAGAGTCAATTTTTCATAGTTTCATGGTTAAGTGCTCCTTTGTTATTTCGTAATTAGCAAACAATTAATGAGTATGTTCTCTCATTAATTAATTATCTGTAATTACAGAGTATTAAAATAAGCCGTCACATTCATAATAATCCAATCGATTGATATTGAAAATATCACTTTCATATTATTTTACCTGCTATTATTTAAAAATAGAAATGTATATAACAATAACAATTCAAGTAATAACAACAATAACCAAGCAGATGTCAAATTAACTTCAGGCTAGATTTAGTTGGCTCATTACCGCTTTGTCGGGGCGCCTCAAAATGAATGGTCCCCGAGGGTTTAAGAAACGCTTACTCTAGAAATCCTTGCATTCCATTTTTTCAAGGTAATGCTTTTAGCCGGCCTCGCATGTGGTTAATTACGATGGTGCCTACAAATTAATTCAACCGGTTCAGAGTGCACAAAGAAGGGTCTCGCCGCGGATGCACAAATAACAACACACGGTTCTGAAAAATAGCGTACGTGTGCATGTGTGTGTGCGTGTGAGGGGAACAGCGCAGCGGGGGCCACACTGCCGGCTTCCTGCGGTCTCTCCTCCAGACCTCCCGTTTCTGAACTTGATGAGTCAAAGGTCAGAAAAACAACAAGTCAATAGGCAGGCAGCCGCCGCCGAGGCAGCAAACAAGAGAAGAGGAGAGAAACCGAGAGAGAAAGAGGAGCCTATGATTTTGGCCCTGTAATAGTTTTCTGTAATCTCTCTGTATTGATTAAACCTCACTTCAGAAAGGAGTGTTGCTTCGGAGCACACCTAACCCCCCCCTTCTTTCTTTCTCTCTTTCCTGGTCAGAAATGCCATATGGAGGTAATCTTTCACCTTTGTTATTCCTCGCTGCTCCCGCTGCATCTGCCACTGCTGCCGCCAGCCCTGCTCTCTACCGGCGGAGAGAAAGCAAACAACCCAAACACACACACACACACACACACACACACACACACACTCTGTCTGATTAGCACACAGTCAACCCAGCAGAGGTCTTCCTCAATTCACTGCTCCACTTCTGTATTCCCTCTCGAAACAAACTAGACAAGTTTATTCTCCACACGTTAAGGCTTCTTTCACCCTTTGTGCTGGGATTTCTCCATCCCTGTAGCCCAGACGCATTATAAGTTAATGCCACCATAGAAATTAAACTAAAATCATCTGATTTGTTAATTATGCTACCCAATAAACTGACCCTGAAAAAATAGCAGTGAACGCCACACACTTAAGAGACTTCGGAAAATCAGATACCTAAAAAATGAAAAGGGAAAGAGGGATAGACTGAGAAAGAAAGAAAAAAACAGCATCTGCTAACAAAAAAATGATTTTCAAGCATTCTGCCACATTCCCTTCATTTGATTCATTTAAATGCAAAAGCGAGAGAAAGTGGAAGGGAAGAAAAAAAAACAAACCCCTCCTGCTAAAAACACTCAATTTACTGACAGGCAAATGACTTCACGCTGCCACTTAATCTCATTTCTTGCATAATGCCCTCTAATTAGCATATCAAAGTGAATTAATACTTCTAGGGCATTAGCAATGGGGAAATCTACTCAGGGCCTCCAGTAGCAGTTAGTGGAGTGCCAAGAAAGCTCCCCAACACTACAGACAGCTTTGCATTGCAAAACGCTTCTATCCATTTATCCGCCATGTATGTATCTCTCTCCTCCTCCTCCACCCACCCTCTATCTCTCTCTCTCACATCATCTTGCCCAGCCACTCTTTGAAAAAGGGAAAGAAAGATTTTTTTTTTCATGCCGATTCTCCGCAGTGCCCCGGGGATCCCAAAAACAACTCAAACCTATCAGCCCGACATGACTTTGAATTTGCAGTAATCTGTGCTTAATCTGACAATTAACTCGGCACGTTTTTGTACTCGTCAACATGGCGGTTGTCATTCGCAACCTTCGAAGTTAGCGATAAGAGAGATCTAGAGGCTCTCCACACATCTACATATCACCGTTTCAGGGCGCATATGTGTACATCCCTGACATTCTCATAGTCAAGGCAAAGGTACACACTCATGCATCCCGAAGTCACACACATCATCTCTGTTCGCTCGCTCTACAAACAGATGTACATACACAGCTTTTCCTTCTCACTGTTTACATAGTTACAGTACAAACACTTCAGGTTTGATTTACCCCTTTTCGCCTTTAAGCCCCCTTTGCATCAGATCCAAAAGCAACAATGAATGTTTCATCTTTTCAAAGCTCTGTTCTCTGCTGCGATTCATAAATACAAGGCCAAGAAATCTCTCCGATTGGAACTTATTCATACATCAGCACTGGCAGTTGTTAGCATTTTCTCTTACTGTATAAAGAGAGATACATTTAGCAGTGACTGCATGATATAAACTGTACAATATCAATATCACACACACACACACACACACACACACACTAAGTTCAACGATGAAACCTACTATTTAGAAAAAAAAACGATTAAATGAGTTGTGACGCAAAGTTTTGTTATTTTCTTTAGTGTGTAATAAAAAAGATCTACACAAATTAAATCTCTATGGCAGTCGTATACTGACAGAACATGTCCGACATGTACAACAAGTTGCAGAAATTGCATGCACTAATTGTGCACAAATAACCCAATAACTTTCAGGAACTTAATCACGTCGCAGATTTCCTCTCACTGCAACGGCATCAAACCCTGACAACAACCTCCCAACACCTCATTTCTTTTACGCATCTGTTGAGTACGATAAGCAAAATACATACTGCTCTGATACAAGGTGTTCACTAAGTATGTGTGTGGTGCGTTAAAGGGAAAAAAAGCCTCACAGAAGATGTGTTGGGCTGAAAAAACAACAACAAGGAGTAGCATGCTTATCAGAGAAAGTCTCTCTTATCACTCTGATGAGACAATGTCCTTCAACGGGCTTGTGGAGAGAGAGAGAGAGAGAGAGAGAGAGAGAGAGAGAGAGAGAGAGAGAGAGAGAGGGAAAAAAAAACCCAAAGTCTCGCACCGAGGGAAAAACACAGCTTTCCTACGTACACACTATAGCAGGAAAATTTAAGTATCGGTTGTTTCACATTATCTATTTTTAAATAACAATTTTAACAATTCGTTCCTGTGATATTATAAAACAGAGCCGGAAGCAATGAAAAGTAAACATACATGTACAGAGTAAGAAAATATCATACTTGTGTTCACTTGTGAGTTAATAAACAAATTAGCAGAGTGAAGCTTGTTAGGAAATTAGTCCGGATGCGTTAAGAAGGCGGAAAAAAAAAGAAACCATTCAAACAGGCAGCGTCAAAGGGATTAACCGAGATTACAGCAACTGAGCTAGTAAACAAGCTCATTTAAATAATTAGCATACTTAGGGACTCTACTCTTTATGCATATTTAATTAGAGCTATAATGTAATAAGGGACATAGCTGTATTAAATGTAACATGATAGGTGCACATGGAAGCACACTCAACAGCTGGAAGTGCATTTATAATAATGAAAATACATGTACAATGTAAAATTAAATGCAAAAAAGTTTTTATATAAAATGCTATAAATGTGCTTACATTTAAATGTATTTGTAAGCAATAATGGATTTTTTATAGACAACAATTAAATTTTAAAGAAAAGTATTGCATATGTCCACCTATATACACAATCCACTATAAGCAAAAGTTTTGAGATATTATAAACACACACATATTATATATATATTTTACAATATTTAAAATCACCTCATAGCAAATCACAATGTAAAATTCCTCTCTCTCCTTGCAACTATCCATCTTTCCTTGAGACACAACAGCATACCCACATTAGCTTACATTAATAGTTACATTAAGACACAGCTTCAGAATTCAGTAATCAATTTCTTTATTTCTTGCTCCTCATTCTATCTTTTTCTGGACAGGCATAAAGAACATCTCAAGCAGACCGGGCAGTGGAGCAGGGCCTTGCCCTCCCGCAGTTGAGACCTCCAACAGCCGAGAAGTTCATTAAGTTTTATGATCTTCCTACAGTCACTTCTGCTTATAAGCCACACAAAGGCCACAAATCTGGCAAAGCACTAGTCTGCCTATACAACCACACAGAGACCAGATAAACACATGAATTGATATTCAAATGTTATTACATTGCTGTATTTATCATAGTTCAAAAACTTTATTATTTAGGCTCTAGCATGTGAAATGACTATCTCTTTCTTTTTCAAAAATTAAATGAATTGTTTGTGAACCCATATATAAAGTTCATACATATAAATATAATAAATTTGTTTGAAAAAAAAGCACCAAAATAATATTTTGACATTATTATTTCAACATGGTATTAAAAAAATCTAAACATTAAAAGTAAAGGCAAAAGTTCTTAGTCTAATTCAGTGTGTTTGCCATTGTGTTTTGGGCTCACCTTACGGATTTCGCTCTGCTATTCTCCTTCCGCATTATCCAGAAATACATACTGCACATTCCTGGTAAAAATCCCCTTATCTAAGGGTCTCTCTGGATTCTGCATATCTGGTTATGTGGTCATTCTCTCTTTATACCTGCGCCCTGCATGATTGCAGAACGCGCGCGCCTTTGCGCACATCACGCGCGTGTGTTAACCGTCGCAGCATAAAGGAAAACTGCACATTAAATTACATCTCCTAAGCTACTGGACGTACTGAACCGATTCTGCTTCAAAGGGTTCTGATTTCTCCCTCAAAGAAAAAAAAAACTATCTTTTGTGAGACAGTGACATATGCTAATGTTCCGTGTCATTGGGGCAGGCGGTATAGCCTTGGTAACGCACGTGCTGAATTGATGTTGTATCTGTCATTGGACTTCATTTACAGTGCGCGCGCGACAGACTGTTTCAAAGGTGCTTGAGTGTCAGAAAAAGTGAGGACAGAATATGTCTGTTTAATACAGACATGCATATACACTCAAATATGTTTCTCAATTTCTCTAATTTCAACAAAGATATGTGTCCATTTTAAAATAACGTGCGTTTGTAGATCTGCCGCAAAAATTATTTTATTAAAAGGTCCCTAAATGGTGTTTGTAGTCAATAAAAGTAAGCTTGCCACTCAGGGTCAACGTTTTGTTTTAGTCAAAAAAACAGAAATTTACAACATTTAGGCTACAAGATCCAATCAATAGTCAAGTCATACACTGTAACTAATAATAATAATAAATGATTAAATCAAATTTAATTGTACTTTTAAAATTTTAAAGTGGTGCAAAGTGACAACCTGCAGTTCATTAGACTTTTTCAACCACGTTTCATTAAATTACTGATAAAGAAAATCAAGATGAAACTCTAAACAAGCATAAAATAGAGCATAAATTGCATAAATTATCATGACAAGATAAAACAAAATTGCTGTATAACAATGAAAGCATTTTCCAACGTAAACTATGTCATCTAAATATTTTTTACAAGTTAGTCTTCACAACAAACTAATAATAACTGACATATCGATCACTCCTTGCCATAAGTCGGTTTTAACACAACAATAACGCACCATAACGCCAAGCGTCTGCACGTGTCGGTGAACGATGTATAACCTTCACAGCGCTGGCGTCTTTCATAATAAAACGGGGGCAATAATTAACTGCAGGACCGCCGATACTGCCAATAATTATCCAGTAAATTGGTCGCATAATTAGGCAGAGGAGCGCAGGAATTGGACCGCTCTCCGAACCACGAACACGCGTACACGCTCACTGGACTTCCAGTGGTACAATTAAGCAAAACAAGCTTGATATACAACACCAACACTGCACAAAACATATCCTCAATGACAAACCCTGAGTATCCCGAAGATGTATAATTGTCTAGCAATTCACCAACTGTGGGTCTTGAAAGATTACATGGACGGTGGGAGACTAGCGCGTTGTAAACAAGGGAACTGCCGAGGTGCCTCTCTCACACATGCCCCCAAAAGAAGGCACTCAGTTCAGCCTCACGATGCAACACAGAGGGGGGGAAAGCTCATCATCGTATATTTCGTACTCGTATGCTGATACATCCAATTATGACTATTCATTTTCAGAAGTGGGATGCAGAGAAATGTGGATGCTGGCTTGGTACAACTGGACTTCGCTGACGAGCAAATAAAAAAACACCAGTAAAGATGGCGGTGTCTGAAGGATTAGTGGCATTGTACTGTTGCTTTTTTTTCTTCTTGAGATGTCTGTGCGTAATTTAGCTTTTTTTTTTGTTTTTTTTTTGTTAGGGTATGCATTATCTTACCTGTTTTCTCTTTGATCTCGCAGAGCACACTGAAGAGGGCTGGCTTCATTCTGTGACAGTTGAGCCCATGTTTCCTGTGCCATTTGGGAGCAAGAGACGAGATTGATATATAGTCACTTAAAACTCATAATTCCGTCGCATTAAAACTTTATAAGACATCAAGGCTTGAGTTTAAATTTGCCCTCAAACTGCATTAGTTTTGATAGTGAGGCAAATATGGCTTTACTCATCACAAAAGTTCAAAACAAGGCTACGTAAAATTACTAATATTTCTCATAATTCTCAACAAAGTTTTTTGCAGTTGCTATAAGGGCTGTGGAAGTGTCAAGGCCTTCTCAGTTCAGAAAGTGTGATGTAGAAACTTTTAATGAGATGCCCACATGTGTTGAGTACTTTACTGTGTATGTGAAATACAGAGAGGCTATTTTTAATATTTCAATACACAAGTTTAGTGAACACTAACTGATATTATAAACTTTTACTTGAGAAATAATAATAAAAAAAAAAAGTAGTGATTTCAACCTCAGATGTGGCCACCTGGATTTTTAGATGCAAACGTTACTCTCAATGTTTTACTTTGGTAACATTTGGTGAAAATTACTGTTTGGACACGAGTGGACAATGATGTAAGATAAAAGTTAGCTATTGTGATGTGTAAATGTAAGCACTAAAGCCATCGTATAGATATAAAAAATAAAATGAGAGAACATGAATTTCTAAAGAAAACAATGAAAACGTGTATATCAACAAAATGCACCAACTTTGCTTGCGCCTCGTCCAGGCTTTGGTCGGTGATGGTCATGATCTGATGCAGAATGTCACCGATGTCTTGTTTTCTTCCATCCCCATCGGTTCCGTCGTGTCCATGAGGAGGCGGCAGAGCCATGCCTCCCTGTACCGAGTGACCAGCCAGGCTGACACCGCCGAGAGCCTGCATGATCCGGGCTTGCTCGTCCATAGTCCGCCGCAACACAATCGATGCGCTCGTGCTCAGTCACTGAGATGGGTGAAATAAAGTCGGAGAATGCACATGCAAAAACAACTTGATTATTTCATGTGCGGCGTTTAACGGGTCGCTATCGTGCACAAAATATTGACCGTGAAGCAACGCGGCAAATACAATAAATCGCTGGATGAAATATAGTGGAATTGATGTCCCAGGAATCACTTTATGGAAAAGATTTAAATCGTCTTTGATCCTCCTGTATGAATGTCCATTGGAGAAAAATTAGCGATGATATTTCTTGTCTATTATTTAAGTAAACTTCAGCATTCAGGTGACAGTGGTTTCCCGTTCAATCCTGTCCGAATCTTCATGCCAATTTGTCTTTTTCTTTGAAGAGCTGGGGTCCTTTGCAGATGTCTGGAATTCTTCTTAGGATAATTTCGCCTTGTGCACTTCTTGAAAACTTGGACAAATCCGTAGTATTACAAAGAGTTGCAAACAAAACATCCCATGCCTCTGATGGAAAGTAATAATTAATGAAAATTAATGATTTTGTAATTAAAAAGAAGCACGCTGAGTGTGAACAACGGGCAAAATATTGCCTTTTAAAATATATTTTTTTCTCTCTCTCTCTGTCCAAAAAATAAAATATAAGAAAATAAAAGAAGCCGAGTGAAATAAATTAAACCATCAGCACCGGCGACCAGAGCTATAAAGATTGTAGGAAAAAAATATAAAAATGTATAAAAAAGTTTTCTCACTTTCAGTAGGGAAAATAGAAAAACTGGCGAAAAAAATTAATCACGCGCCATAAAGCGATGCGCAAAAATATCTGCTGGCGGAAATTTATGAGTCGAGCGCGCGGGCTGTGTGTGCTTTATGTTGTTTGATGGCAGCGGTAGTGAGCGATTGACAATGTGCCAATGCCATTCACTCAGTGCGGACGTGTCAGAGAAGAAAAAAAGATACAAAATCGACATCAAAATGCACGCTCCGCCCTGCAGAGGAGGGGTCTTAGATTCTTGTCACTTCTCGCCGAAGCCCCCGAAAACAAAATGCCAGTTAGCTACTAATGATACTGCTGGTGATGATAATGATGAGACCAGAACATCAAATCAACAGCGTTTAAGTCTCCACTTTACGCGTGCCTCATTTAAAAGCGCGCCCGTGCATTGAGATGCCGTTACATTATAACCATTTCCAATAAAACAAACAAAAGGTCGGAGTTTTATATTGTCTGATTCAAACTAATAATGAATTGCACGGGCCCCCTCGCTTCCTTACACCATACTATGGTCGCCTCCAACAAGCCGTGCTTGCAGGGGCAGGAAAGCAGAGGACATGTTTATAATATTGGAAATAGACGCCCCGAACCAATCGGCGAAGAGTCCGTCTTTGAGTGGCGGCCCGGAGGACCAATGAGAGACTCGAAATGATCACGAACGCCCGCCTTCAGAGCTCAATACCTTTGCTACGGTTGTACAGAGAGATATCAACTTCTGATTGGCCGTTGCCAAGGGTGACATCTACTGCAAAAGCAGGCGGCGCTGCGCAGCGCTCCTCGGCAGTTGCTATGGTAGCAGACTGCTCGGTGGGCTTGAAGCAAAGAGACACACTGAAACGTATCTGCGCCTTCCTCCGGTTGCCTCGATTCTTACATTTCGCCTTACTAAACCCACTGTGGCTTTCCCGCCGAACCACTGTATTTCCGATTCCAAATCACAACATTTCATGTACTGGCGTTGTTAAATCAGGCTACGCGTCTTTTATTCGTGTACTGAGGTAAATAAGAGCCATTCACAGACCAAAACTGGTTACAGAGGGAATATAGCCTATATATGTGCCAGCTCCGCTATACAGATTTACATTATTTAATGATGTGTATATTTTACTAAAATGTATTTTTATATCCGTATGATAAACTTTAACTTTAATATCTACTGCTTATACATTGCATTAATGCATTCACTTTTTTTTTTTGTATCTATTTTATTTGCATATTGTTATGGCTAATTTATATTTACATTGGTTAAAGGTATGTAGACAAATAACCTGATTTAATTTTATTTGTGAGTGAAAAGAAAAAAAAACATACTATATGTAACTAACTTACAGGTTAATATTCATTATGAAATCCTCTGGTGTCATAGTTGAGGTAATGCACTTCAGCAGGGTTGCACTTGTGACATGACAGCCTCTGATGTGATGGGACTAATTACCAAGAATCAGAGACACATACAGAGGAAACAGAGCTGTTAATTTTTGCACAGCAAGAAAGTCAATCAGATGCCCTTCCAAAGGCACCAACATGTGATGCTACGCTGAGAATTTGTGAAAGCTGGCACCAGAAAGTCCCGTTCCATAGTGCATGAACTGACTGAAGGCCCTGTGGACTGCCTCCATCACTGACACACTCAACACGGGAAATTAACACAGGCTAATTAAAGAGCGAATAATCAGATATGCAGAAAATCAAAACTTCCTCTGGGATGATCCAGTTGAGGATAAACAATGTGAAAAGCACAGAAGAATCTGTCAGCATGCCTGGAACTTTAAGAGCTTCATGATATTCAATACATAACATTTTTTAATACCAGTTATCATGTTTCTTTAAAAAAAAAAAATTAAAAAAAATGTAAGAACATTTAAGTAGAGGTGGGGTGAGCAGGGAGTGTTGTACACAGACTGCGTTTTTTAAAAGATAATTTTCACCAATTAGAAATGGGCTTGTACACACCACACCCCCCACATCTAAGGTAATTTGAAGCAATAATTTCATGTCTGGTTTATAATTTGACTTGTGAGTGTTAATGAGTTTTACGTGACAGAACTGGTATGATCTGAATCAGCGGTTTCTATTGTTTAATTTGATATATAACATCCAGTTTTTTCAACTATATTTTAAAAATATTATGTCTGAACAGATGGCAAGGGTTGTAAATCTCTTTTCCGTAGTACTTGTAGATTTTGCAAAAAAGAAAAATGGGGAAGGGTATTCTGTACATTTGCCAAAATTATGAGCGTAACACACACTTACAGTGGCTTCCTAAATGGGGACATTACACAGACTTCTATTGGTTTTTACATACAGCTATAAATACTTTAACTGAAAACATTTTAACTTTTTTTTTTCCAAATAAGGATGTCCACAAAAAGAGGGTTTGTCAGTTTTAGCTCACTTCTGGGTACAAATTTTCCCCAAACTATGGTTAAGAATATATACACACACACACACACACACAGTGCTGGGCAGATTACTTGCAAATTGTAGTCCGTTACTGATTACAGATTACAATACTAAAATTGAAGTTAGTAACAATCTAGATTACTCATTTTAGGTTATATATTCTGACTACTTTCTGATTACTTTTGACCTAAATCGTTTACCACTTAGATTTTAATGAGATTATTGTGTACCATATATATATATATATATATATATATATATATATATATATATATATATATATATATATATATATATTAAAGGGGGGGGGGGGCAGAAAATATTTTCCATTCTTTGTTATCAACAACATGAAATGCATTATGCATTACATTATCCCAGTGTTTCCCTAACTGGGATTAATGAAAAAACTGCAGGGTGATTGTGAGTTGATGAAAATATATCATATATATACATCATAAAAATGTCAAATTAAAATGAATAAATTATTTGACAATAAAAATAATATTAATTAAATAATTAAAATTAAATAAATTAATTAAAATTATGAATAATTTTCTGCCATTGTGTGGATATGCAATCATGTAATCTAAAAAAAAAAAGTAACTGTAATCTGATTATGAGCATTTAAAAACATAATATAATTTTTTGGAATCTGATTATGTAATCCAGATTACATGTAATTAGTTACTACCCAGCACTGCACTCACATACATAGTTTTTAGCTTATGTTTTATGTATTGGTTTTGCATTTGTTTAGAATTGTTTTGCAGTTTGAATTAATTCATATAAGTTTGCATTCAAATTCTTAACTACTTTAATTCATAACAGATAAATATGGAAACATTATAGCAACATTTGAAATACATCCCCCATCATGTCCAGTAATTAAACATGATATTAGGCGATTCGGCTAAATACACAACATGACTTTGTTCTATTATAGTTTGATATAAGTATCCTATTTAATACACAAACACTGGCATCTGATTTACACATATCCTCCTGAACAATACAGATCAAACAGTAGAATTTATAGTGGCATATTTACTTCAACTCTTGTGTATGAATTGGTGTTCAGAGCAATTGATTCAATTCTTCGGGTGCAATAAGTGGGTGATATATTAGTCATGGATCATGTTAACACAGTTACTGGATCCTGAGCAAGAATAATGAGCTCACCTTTAATTAACCATTTCACACATATCACAGAGTAAGACAACATGCCACAAGCCCTGTAATTCAATTGTTTTGGCTGCGACTGAGTGTATGTGTGTGTGTGTATCACGCAGAGTTTCACCATCATTTTTATACAGTCGTTGTCATTTTTATTATCAGTGTGTAAATGAACTGGATTGAATATAGCATGTGCGGCTGACAGATTATGGATTTTTAAAATCACAAACATCTAATAATCACAGAACGATGCTGTAACACAACATCTGTGCTTATAAAGCACGTCACATGAATTTAAGCAACATAACATTTAGAAGTCGTCCAAGTTAAGGAGGAGACATGAGACGCTCGCTCTCTCGTTCTTTTTAGCAAGCTGTGTGGCTCGGCTCTTTCATATTCACTTGACCTTGAAGTATCAGCCCAGCACACTCCTGAGTTTAGTGAATGGAAGTCCCAGACCCACTGCATTTATCACTGAAATACTGTGCTGTCAGGTGGCTCTGTATACCTGTCATAGAGGGCTCAAAGGAACAGCTCCAGATCCTCTCCTCCACAACACCGCATGATTCTTCATTGCCTTACGTTGCATGCCTTTCCACCATTGTTTTCAGCCATATGTCAACATAATTCATTTTCCCCAAGTATGACAGCAAATCTTTTGGTGGGAGGGAAAAAAAAAAAGACACTTCAGCTTATTGTGGTCATGATGCCATGCTTACATAATGACATAAACACAATTTCTATTATTGGATGTTTACTGCCCACTTCCTTCAACCGACTTGAAAAGTGAATTTATGGAGAACGAGTAATGAAATCATAATTCAAAAGCAGTTTGGATCATATAAACATTTAAACAAGGGAATACTGAAAACCGTGTAATGCAGTACGCCTATAAGCCGAGCGTCTTGAAAATATCAGCTGAAGTTTCTCCCAAATATGGCTACGGTTACCTCGTTGTTGTCAGTGGTAACTGTTGATATTATTGCTCTTGGACAGAAGCCCACCGTTCATGATTATTTTCACTAATGAGCACACCACAAGTTTCAACCCCAAGTGGTTACTCTTAAAACATTAGAAAATGGAAAGGGGAAAACTGAGACCCACAAAGCAGTTATCACTGAACTTACAGAAATCATTTCACTTTTAAAAAGCGTTCTCTCAACATTGCAGCACTGCATATCTAATCAACTCCTGATGAACACATTAATTATTTTTTGAATTATCACTCACTGAGCAATTTAACCATGTATTAGTGTCTTTGGAAAGCTTTTGTCTTTCAAACACGTTAAAATGTACAAATTCATGTCATTTCATATTTGCATGCAATGCAGGGAACTTCTTTCAGCTGTACCTCCTGAGAGTTTAGGTAAGTAAGGCCAATAATAAAATTAACAGTTGTCTGATGTTGGTTAATGGTCACATGACATGCAGGTAAACAAATAAAATATACTTTTTATCTTTTGTTAGTAAGTGTTTTTTTTTTTTTTTCATTGTTTTTATTTTAAAATGATATATTTTAATGTTACATTTTAATCATTTAATTACATAATAGCTTTCCAATAAAATGACGAACCCCTGCAGTTCCTTTACAAAACCCGGACTTAATGTAATATTTAATGCACTTCATGTTGTTGATAAAGTTTATATATTTTCTTGTTCTTTGTATTTCTATATCAATTTGAGATAAGATTATCCTATTCAAATCCATTTGATAATTGAGCTTGGTCAAGTGATCTAAAAGTAATTGAAAAGTAGTCCGATTACATTACCTTAAATGTGTAATGTAATGGATTACGTTACTAACTACAATTTCTGTCATGCAATTTGGAATCAGTAACTGATTACAATTTGTAAGTAATCTACCATCTTTTTTTTTTTAATCTACCCAAAAAAAATGTCTTTGCATAAATAACCAATATCAGATAAGACTCTCCATAATCTTGTCAGACATAATATAATAAAACACTAAAAGTGGGTAACGCTTTATTTCGATGCTCCCCAACAGACATTCTACTCACTATAAGTAACTTTGCAACTACATATCATCTTATTCTACTAACTCGAACCCTAACACCTAACCTTGACCTAACAAAGTTACTTATAGTTAGTAGAATGCCTAAAGTGGACCATCAAAGTAAAGTGTAACCTAAAATATTATAAAGTTACATAAGAAAATCGCTTTAAAAGCCTAATATTTATCTTTAAATTTATGTTTATTATATTATTATTTTAAGAATGGAGAAAAAAGCCAGCACATACAACATAGCTTCATTTATCTCTTCAATATTTAATAAATACTTAATTATTTATAGCTTATTTATGCATATGTGGTGCTAATTAGTCATAAAATCGTTATTATCTGACAGGTTTAATTGACAGTCTCAAAACAAATAGCCCCTGTCTCATAACATACACATCATTTCCAAGAGAATTAAGTTTTTGAAAACTGAACAGGCTGTCACCTTACTTTTTTTTTTTTTTTTTTTTTTTGTAGTGACAGCCAAAAAGGGGCCCACAGGTGTCTCAGAAAGCAGTGACTGTGTTGTCATAATTCATTTAGGCATCCTTCTGCAAAGCCATAATTACCTAATTAGCTTGTTAATTAGGAGATTAGCATTTACTGATAGAGTGGCTTGTTTAGTGAGGGGTGGAGTGGAGTTCCAGTGGAGTAAGTTACGAACGTGTTGCCTTAAAGTGCCTCCCAAGTCATTTCGCTCTCTATTCGGGTCAGAGATTGGAAGCTTTGATGGAAAGATATTAATAGTATTGAAAAGTTATGCAAATAAATGGTTTGAGCATCTACCTTACTGATAAACTATGTTTAAATTTCTGTTTAATATATATATATATATATATATATATATATATATATATATATATATATATATATATATATATATGAGGATTTAACAATAAACACATTGCTTTATTTTCTTTCATTTTACTGTCAAATAGCCTAAGAAATGCAAACATACCTTTACAATGTGTTTAAGATTCCAGATGAACTGCTGAGCATTGCTCTATGTCTGATTTCCCAGGTTACAGCACAAGTAGTCTAGCAACTCAATAGTCTCTCGTCTATATGCCGCCAAGTCATGTCCTGTTGCTGAGGAAGATTGGAGGAAATGACTTGAACGGACAGTGCCAGAGACGTTACTAACTATGTTAGCACCAGTCTCTTATCTAGTTTATGTGTTTGTTTATTCATTTCCCGATATTCACTGCAAGCAGGTCATACATCAATGTTACCATCAGGCATGCTTTATGTTTAAGAAGACCAGTGTTGGGCTGTAAATAACTAAAATCAGTGATACTACTAACTAAAGTAAAAAAAAATTCAGGAGCGTTAGAGTATCTCAGCAACTTTTTTGAACAAGTAGTGATATAAAAACTAACGATGCATCACTATTACTTATGTCATATGTATTGCATATGCAGCTTTCAAACATGCTCTCCTAAACTATGCTCTCTTTCGCATGTAGAATTGGGAAGTCCGATTCATTTTAATGAATCAGTTCACTATGAATCAAGCAGTTCAAATAAACTATTCACAGATTTATTTTATTTATTCGTATATAGAAAATATCAAGTTAATCATTAACTTACATGTTTATGACTTTGTAATAGAAATTAAAGTATTTCTAGTTTCATTTGTTGTGTAATTTAGTGTAATGCTGTAATTATGTTTTAATAAATGCTACTTAAATTGCAAAAAGAAATACATACGCACACTAGATATGTGTCGAAATACGGTAATGCGATTACGATAATGAACATACACGGACTGTATTGTTATCGTGGGCACTTCAAAATACCGTGATATACACAAATTATTTCTGATTTTTAGAATACTTTTCCATCAACCGGATAAAATGTCACACACATGTATGCGCACACAGTATTTATTATACATATAAAATTAGCATTTAATTAATGTTAGTAGCTATGCAACTACATTTTAAAAGAGATGTGCTGAAAAAGTGCTGAAGAAAAATTAGTATGTGTTCTAATGTGTTTGAAAATAGCAATAAATTAATATTTCTATGTTCTTACTAATTTAAAATATTTACACTATACAGTTTTAAAGTAGCTTCACTAATGCTGGTTAGTAAGTGTACGTTTCTAAACAAATATTAGCTTTTAGAAAGAAAAAAAAAAGTCATTTTCTACTGAGATGTGATTTTAAGTGCAGTTTAGATAATGTGACAGCTTTATTTTTCACTTTCTTTTTATGTTTAAACAGGCAAAATTGTTATCCAACCGAATGCAATTTTCATAATTATGTCTTATTATATTTTTGGGGGGTTTTTCTAAGTACAAAAGAAAATTAAAACATTAATTCTATTTTTACAGTTCTGGTCTATATACGTCCCTATAGCTAAAGCTCTTCGCCCAGCAGACTTCCCCTTCATTCAATCAAAGCTGCTCTGTCTCTCTCACAGGCCAGGTTGATAAATAAGAGGGAAATATTGTGTCTGCCAGGGCATGTTGTTAACTCTCCCCCCACAGTCATTAACTCATTTCAAGTGCAATCATAGAGTGGGAGGTAAATTAACAAACCATTAAAAATGTTATAAATGCACAATTAGCATGCCAACATTTACAGGACACATTCATTGAGCAGCAATAATTTTTGATTGGGCAGTTCCAATTCATCCCCCCTCTGTTTGTCTGTCTGTCTCGCCCCACTCTCTTTTTCAGCCTCTCTCTCTGACTGTCGGTCTCTACAGACATTTTGGTCTGGTGCCTGTTTGGCGAAGAAATTGAAGGAATGAGGCCTAATTTAATAGGTCATTGGTGGTGAACATTCACCTCTTACGTCATAGAGCATAAGAAAAAAAAAGAAGCAGAAAATGAGAGGAAAGGGAAAAATTATGAGAGACATGGAGGGCTTTTTCCTTCTGTCTTCCCTTTCTCATTTGCTACATTATGACTTGTGTTGGATGGATAAATTACGTGCCGGTTTGTAATAGTCTAATAGTAAGGATGATGATACAGCAGAGGGCAGCCTGCATGAGGCACCGCAGAACCTGGAGAATCTCTTTCTCAGCTTCCTGGGTCGATTGTAATAGGGTCATTAGCTAGTCTGGATCATATTTTAACATTTAGCCCCAGGTTATTGCATGTAACTTGCTTGATGGTCTCTGATATGAGATTACTGCTAAATCGATGAGCTAATGAAACCATAATGGTGTATTTCAATCAAATATCAAATGAATGTTTTTTATAAAGTATCGCTTCAGTTTGACAGGTTAGTAACAATGTCCTGTTAAAAAGAAATAGGCCCCTCAGGTTGTAAAAGAAGATCTTTAACATTTCTTAAATCATCGAAGAGAGCCTGATAAAAACGTTAGCTGCTTTTTACAGAGTGGAGAGTGCTTAATCTAAACGTTTTGGTTTACAGAATACCGTGTTTGATAGCTGATTAAAATTCATTAGGCATTAATAATACTGCTTGCACGTCCGTTTCATAAACAAGAAGTTAATATTGTGTAACTTACATTTTAGACACGATATTGTCTGGTTTTGATCCGCCATCGAAAATTGATCCAAACGCCGTCGCTGAGTTTCCGAGTGAATCAAACGAATCGTTTGTGTGAATGGCTCGCAATCACAGAAACTCGACTCGCTTGTATCGTTCCTGAATAATTTAGTATTTTTAACCACTCTGTTAAGTAAATAATTTAATGCCACACTCATAATGCTGTAATTTTTTTAGTTTCTGAATGAATCAGTAATTTTGAACAAATAGTTAGTTAGCTTCACTAATGCTGGTTAGTAGTGTTTGTTTCTAAACAAATATTAGATTTTAGAAAAAAAGTCATTTTCTACTGTTATGTGATTGTATCGTTCCTGAATAATTTAGTATTTTTAACCACTCTGTAAAGTAAATAATTTAATGCCTCACTCATAATGCTGTAATTTGTTTAGTTTCTGAATGAATCAGTAATTTTGAACGAATAGTTTGAGTGAATGCTTCAATGACTCACCCATTCTTGTTGTTTCGAATCAGTAAAGTAAACGATTCATTCATTCACTTTAAAAAAGACACTTGTCAACACCTATTGGCGTAACGATGTAACATGCAGAAAGCAGTGTAAATTTATCCGTCTAATATTCCAGTATTTTAGACTATAATAACATTTCTGCAAATATGGCATCTTATTTAATAGGCTAGTATTTATTTTTGTAAAACAGCTCCTTGTTTTTAAAGTGAATAGCTATCACTGATTTGCTTCGAACTTTCCAAAATTAGCTAACTATGGCATAACCAATGAACATATATGTCTTTTATAGCCTAATATATGTTTCAATACTCCTATCACACAGTTTTGTTATTGTGTTAAGTAATTTAAAAACATATGCAACATTTCCTTCACTCATATAAAGAAAGCAATGGCATCAGAGTTTAAGGTTTGGCCCATGTTTTCTGAGCCCCCCCATTCCAGAGTACAGGGACATGTGAGTAGATCCAGCCGGGCCTCCTCCTCCAGCTCTGCTAAGGGCAGGCAGATGTAAGGGATCAGGGGCAGACGTGGAGCCTCGCAGGGGGAAGGTGAGAGGTACACAGCCTCTCCGCTCCTAGTGATCAATCATTCTCCACTTGTCCTCCTCCCTGGCCCGCAGCTGTTCCTCCAACATCTCCTGTGGAAACACACTCTTCACTTTGCTTAAAATTATTACACAGACCATAAACCCAGAGAGGGAAAGCTCTGTTAACACTAGTGCTCAGGGTAGTCACTGTAACCTTTAAGATGAGCCAGTGGTGCTTTGGACGAGAGCCATACCAGCCGGCGCTGGCTCGCCTCTTTCTTTTCATACCTGTGGAACTGATGTTTTTGCTGTGGAATTTATTTGCCACTCGCAGCCCAATCTCAGGAGCAGCATTGATCCCCTTGATGACGGCTTGAACCACGGCCTTCATTCCAAGGGCAAGCTATCCGGAAAGCTTGTCAAATTATGAAGGTGTGCAGACCTGTTTTGACAACATCATAAAACAAGCAGCCAGAAATTGTTGACCATCATGATGATGACTAAAATGATTATGTGAAGAGGTGGGGTTTCAGATTGCCTTTTTTTTTTCTTTTTGCACTGTGAAGCGCAAAACTATTTTGTGAGGTACTGAACTGTTTTCTAGTCCTGTTCTTGATTTGAAAATGTTAGACTGAATGTAATCTCCTATTCCTATATTTATTGATTTTTGATACAATACAAGTCTTATCATATGAGGAGTGTTTATCTGACCTAGAAAAAGTCAAGTGTGAACAAATTTATAAAGTAGTGGTGTTTCTGAAAAGAAATATTCTGGGTTCAGCTCAGGCAACAGCATTTGCAAGCATAATGTTGTTGAATTTTCACCTTCCCATCTTTTCTTAAAAAAAAAAATAAAAAAAAATAATAATAATAAATCACAAATTAGGGTTAAAGTGAGGCACTTACTAAGTAAATGAGGGCAATTTGTAAATGTTATTCATTGTTTCAATAGCATAGCCACAAGACATAAACAATAAGCATGTTAACATGATTTTAGTGGGGGAAAGACATCACTTACTAAACTTTTCTGTGTGTCAAATCCAGTTGTATAACATAATACCATAAACCCTAAAATGATAATGAAAATGATGATATAAACAGCTTTAAAGTGTTAGTTCACCCAAAAATGAAAATAATGTCATTACTCACCCTCATGTTGTTCTACACCCATAAGTCCTTCATTCATCTTCAGAACACAAATTGAGATATTTTTGATGAAATCCAATGGCTCAGTGAGTATGGAGCTAGAAATATGACAAAATGATCTGAATTTGAATTGTGTAAATTTGAATTATTGACAAGTGTCATTGAATATTAAGTGCCATTTTATACAGATTTGAATTAGAATTTTTTAAAACTTGAATCCTGGACATTTGATATTTTGTCCACTTGGAATTATAAGCTTCTATTTATTTTTTATTTATTTATTTTTTCAAAATTGAGTTATTCACATATTCATATTCTGTGACAACTTATTTACATTATGTGATGTTTCTTTTTTTTTTAAGTTGTATACATTTTGGTACTTTTTTTAGAAAACAAAAAGGTTCTATCTACAAACTCGCACTCTAACTTGGTTCTATAAGGTTCTATCTGCATGAGCCAATCAGCACTTTGAATGCACACACGAGGACCAATCAGGATCAGCGTTCTTTGTCATGTCACCGCGATAGCGGAACAGAGCGCACGAAAATGCTAAATCGGTGAAGAGAAGACTAAATAATTTCACACAACACAATGTTTATTAGAAACCTCATGATCTTATTTATGATGTTGTCAATGACAGCAGCCCAAATTCCAGGGAATTACAGTCTTTTTGTGTGTTTTGCTGTATCTGTTGCTGAGGAGTTATTTTCAGTTAGAGACCACGCTAACATTAACTAGCAGTGCTATTAAGAGGATAGGTTCGGGTTTTGTAGACTATTCGCTTATTTCCAGTCACGTCATGTCATACGAGGGAAAGTTATGTATATATTAGGTTATGTTTTAACCTTGATCCATCCTGTGTACTTGAATTGAGCTGTATAGCTATAAAGCTCTGCCCCTTAAGTGAGATGAAATGTTACATTTTACATTGTTGGTAAAAAACTGAGTTGTTGCATAGTTGAAGTAATTTAAATATGAAATATTTTTAATTATATATAGTCATTGAAACATTTTTCAATGTTTATTAAACTTTGTTAACACCTTTGCTGAAGCATTTTTAGTCTTAAAATGTCTTAAATGTTACAATATTAAGCCTTACAGGTCAAATAGTCAACCATTTAATTGATGGGGTCTTAATTACAACAATAAACGTTTGCATGTTATTTCAGCCATACTGATGTCAAGAGAGAAAGCCATTTTACCTGTCCCACTTTCTGAGGAATAAAGTCCTGCTCAGATGTATTATAGTTGCTGCTTTCTGTATAAACAAAAGGAAAATTAAACTTAAATGGTTCCTGCAATAATGTGTTAAATTACCTACCATATTCCTACCTAAATTTAACATTGGACAAAAGATTTAGCACTGCCTTTTATGCTTAACTTGAACAAGAAAAAATAATATTCATTTAGAATATGAAATAAATGTCATAAAAACCATTAAATTTAACTTTCTCATGCATGTAAATACATTGTTACAACACTAATTTTATGTTTTAAAACAAATTATAAGCAAACTGTTTGTGTTTCTTGAAAATTATTGCTTCAATTAATTTTTTGGCAGATAGAACCTTATAATTCCAAGCGAAAAGTGTTTTTAGAATTATAAGGTTCTATCTGCATTTGACCCGATCCAAAAATCCCCATTTACAAATTTGAGAGCATATTGATATTGTATATTTAGAATAAATTGAGGGTCCCTGCCATGTTCATGTTTGAAATAAATTTGTTCCCCTTATAGTTTTTGCTATATGGAATGCAAAAACTTTGAAACTCAATATCTCAAAACTGCTCAGAACACAGATAGAACCTTGTAATTCCAAGGGGACGAAATAAAAAAATTTTATGGCATAATTTTCAACATATGTATTTTCAAACAGCGTATTTTTTGTTCTGACTTCTTAGACTGCAAATATTCTTAAAAATACAGCTTCAAATTTTCAACATGAATAACAAATTCAAAACACCAAATTCAATATTCAAAAATTCAAAACACAGAAATTCAGATCCTATTTCCAACTTCTGAGTTCCACAGACAAGTGTAAAGGATCTCGGAAAAGTCGAACGCTGCATTTTGGCCAATAGAGTACCACAGAGATGACGTGTTTTTTTAGGCCAACCCGGAAGTTAGCGGCGCACGGGTTCCCTATGCATTTTTCCCATAGACTTTTGGAAAATCGCAGAAAATAAGCTCTGTGTTTAACAAAGGGTTATGACATTTACATGTCTTGTCTATCAAGATAATCTTTACAAGTTAACACAACATTTATACATTTTGAAGCCTAAATAAAGTCGTCAGATATAAAAGGCTAACAGTAGACTATAAACAGACTACAGCACACCATGGTCGCTGATCAACATCACCACCACCAAGCGTCCTCAAACTTTATTTAGAAAACAACTTTATTTATAAACATGCTCGCTGATTATGATCTGTGCTGTTATGAATACTTATCCACTTTTTCATGAGAAATGCTGTCCAAATGTCCCGTTTTTAATGATGACGTCTAAAGTCCCCGCCAAAGGAAGTAGTCCCTTTTAGCAACGTGTTAGCAACTGCCGATTTTAAGACACAGTAAAAGTTAAAAAAATCACAAGTGGGTTATAACTGGTGTGTTTTATGTCATAGATCAAAACGTGAAAGTATTTAGAGGCTTTGTTAGACCTTATTTCAGGCGATTTAGCAAAAACCCATTCAAAAAACCCATAGACTTTACGGCGTTGGAACCGGAAGCCCTAAAATGTTAACTCGCTTCCGGGTTTTGCCTACAAAAATGCGTCATCCCTGAGGCACTCTATTACAGAGAAGCAATAATTCTCAGCATGCGAGACATTTATCCCTGGGGGTCTTTGCTTCATCTATTTGTTTTAGTATAACGTTTATTTAGTATGGAAGTGATTAGCATGCGTAACAGTCACACATAACTCTATAATTACTATATTTCTGTTGCATTCTGTTATCGAAGTTGGATGTTAGGCTATTTCAGGCTATTTCGCTGGCGTTTTCAGTTCAAGATGTGTAACATAGCAGCCGCGATTACATGATTTATTTATTTCAATATCATGCAAATTGTAGGCTTATTAAATTAAATCAGAATGGATGTGTCTGTGACCTATTAAAAATAGCATGGTAGCCTGTTCATGGTCACATCGCACCTGCTGCGCTTCTGTGAACGGAGAAAAACAGACTTCCGAGATCCTCTACTCTTCCCTGTGGAACCCGGAAGTTGGACCTCTGACCTACTTTCAGTACAATATGAATTTCTGCACTATGAATTTTCGAATATTGAATTTGGTGTTTTGAATTTGTTATTCAAGTTGAAAACTTGAAGCTGTATTTTTAAGAAGTGAATATTTGAAGTGAATATTGAAGTATTCAGAATAAAAAATACGCTGTTTGAAAATACATATGTAGAAAATTATGCCATAAAAAAATTTCAATTTCAAATGTCCAGGATTCAAGTAAAAAAAAATGTAATTCAAATCTATATAAAATGGCACTTAATATTCAATTCTGTTAAATGACACTTGTCAATAATTCAAATTTACACAATTCAAATTCAGATCATTATGTCATTTTTCTAGCTCCATAAGTGAGGCCTCTACTGCCAGCAATGTCACTAAACCTCTCAAGATCCAGAAAGGTACTCAAAAGCTTTACGAATCTTTTCGAATCAGTTGTTCGGATTGCGTAACAACCTGCCAATTTGCTGAAATCACGTGACTTTGGTGCTCCGAACCACTGATTCGAAAGCAGTGTTTTTAAATCGGCCATCACTAGATATGGTTGAAAAGTCTTTATTTTGTTTTTTTGCCGCACAAAAAGTATTTTCGACACTTTATAATATTAAGGTAGAACCACTGTACTCACATGAACTGTTTCAAATATGTTTCGAGTACCTTTCTGGATCTTGAGAGGTTCCGTGACATTGCTGGCTATAGAAGCCTCGCTGAGCCATCGGATTTGATCAAAAATCTCTTAATTTGTGTTCAGAAGATGAACGAAGGTCTTACGGGTGTAGAACGAAATGAGGGTGAGTAATAAATGACATCATTTTAATTTTTGGGTGAACTAACCATTTAAGTCCAAAGTATAGTTCACTTTTTACACATACACGAGGATCAGCAGTGAAGTGTGATGTGAATTTCGTCATCAGAAGAGTACGCGTACACGCGCCGCCAGATTTTTGTAACTGCACGTACTTGTACGCACAGGTCGCACAAGCGCATTTAATTTTTTGGCAGTAATTAGTTTATCCAAAAGATGGCAATCCTGCCCTGGGGCCGTCAATTCAGCGACAGCGACAATGGAGGCCCTACATAGATGAGAGATTGTGCAAAGAGGTTAGAAAGTACACTCATTTGTACAACTCTATAAAAGAATACAAAGATGTTTACATGGGTTGTAACTTGTGGTGAGAGATTGCTCAAAACTGTGCATGTGTCATGTCAAATGAAGTATACTTTCCGAGGCTGGGCGTTCGACTGTGCACATACATTAGCGTACGCATAAAAAAAATGAAGTATACCCAGGGCTTTACAGTTCAAACAAAACAAGAAAAAAAAAATCACTTTAACAGAAAAAATAAAGTGATTTCATGAAATATTAACTCTAACCTTTCTGCTTTTAAAACTCTAAAAATAGCTCCATTCACTCACCGCTCAAGTGCCTTAACATAACCATGATTTTTGTTTTTTTAAAACAAAAAAAAGGAGACGAAAGAAAGTGCTAATAAACATTATGCCATGAATTGTTAAAGTTTAACTTGTTCAATAAACACAATTGCTATCACAAGTATTCATAATGCATGTTTGGTATTTATGATATAGGAAACAATACAATTGTAAATTCTTTATTTGAAGCATATGCTTACTCTCATCACAAATGTGCATTCACAGATATTAAAGGTGCCGTAGAACGTCTTTTTAAAAGATGTAATATAAGTCTAAGGTGTCCCCTGAATGTGTCTGTGAAGTTTCAGCTCAAAATACCCCATAGATTTTTTTTTTATTCATTTTTTTAACTGCCTATTTTGGGGCATCATTAAATATGCGCTGATTCAGGCTGTGGCCCCCTTAAATTCTCATGCCCCGGAGCTCGTGCTTGCCTTAAACAGCATAAACAAAGTTCACACAGCTAATATAACCCTCAAAATGGATCTTTACAAAGTGTTCGTCATGCAGCATGTCTAATCGTAAGTATTTATTTGGATGTTTACATTTGATTCTGAATGAGTTTGATAGTGCTCCGTGGCTAAAGCTAACATTACACACTGTTGGAGAGATTTATAAAGAATGAAGTTGTGTTTATGAATTATACAGACTGCAAGTGTTTCTCCGTGAATACAGTAAGAAACAATGGTAACTTTAACCACATTTAACAGTACATTAGCAACATGTTAACGAAACATTTAGAAAGACAATTTACAAATATCACTAAAAATATCATGGAATCATGGATCATGTCAGTTATTATTGCTCCATCTGCCATTTTTCGCTGTTGTTCTTGCTTGCTTACCTAGTCTGACGATTCTTCAGTGCACAGATCCAGACGTTCTGCCCTTGTCTAATGCATTGAACATGAGCTGGCATATGCAAATATTGGGGGTGTACATATTAATGATCCCGACTGTTACGTAACGTAACAGTCTGTGTTTTGTTGAGATTCTCCTGTTCTTCGGAGGTCTTTTAAACAAATGAGATTTATATAAGAAGGAGGAAACAGTGGAGTTTGAGACTCACTGTATGTCATTTCCATGTACTGAACTCTTGTTATTTAACTATGCCAAAGGTAAATTCAATTTTTAATTCTAGGGAACCTTTAACTCTATCCCAGGACCAGGTATGTGACTGGCATACCAAACTGGCCACTCCTAACCATTTCTGCTTTAAACACAGATCTAGGAACAGTAATCCATCTATTTCTGCTCATCTGCTATGAATTAAACATAGACGCAGGTCAGCACACAGTGTGTCTAAATCACTGCAGCCCGGCTGCCCTTAGCTCAACTTCTCTATTGACATAATGTCAGATATGACACTATTACTCAGCGAGTGGCGATGGTCATTTGATAAATAGTACCATAAATTGTTGACAAAACAATTTGTGATGTATTACGTTCGTGATGGGTTGTACTGCTTATCAAATCAAAGTAATCTGGTGGCGGACACCATTAATCAGCCTAATGTGCATAATCCTGCTGCTGATGGGAGATGACTTGCAGATTGTGGATGGTTTTCTACACAATTCTCTCTCTGGATTTAACCAAAACACTTCAAAATTAAGGTTTTTTGTTGGCATGTACCAGTGTTTCCAAACCGGGGTGCTATCTGGCGAGAGCAGAGGTGTTGTGTAAAAAATACTTTTAACATTTTTACATTTTTAATTTCAAGTGTTTGTTAAAAAAAGCATGTGATCTCTGATGTCTCCAATAACAACAAATAACACACACAAATTCATAACAAAAAATGCAAATCACAAGAATGGTTGGTCTAAATTTCGGCTTGGGATTGCAGGGGTTGCACATAATTTTCAATCCTGTGCTCACATCCAAAGCCGCCTCTCAAACAGCTCGCGAGTGAAAACACAATCGGTTATGTCCTAAGTGAAAGCAAACAGTTCAGAAAGAAAAAGCATTTTTATAATAAAGACTATCCAGGTTATTTTATATTTAATTTGGCCTACTTCATCATATAAAGCAATCTCTTCAGAAGAACATCTGGACAAAAAAAATAGATAATATAAAAAATATCTATATGACAATATATGGTTCTTCCCCGTGGTATCAAATATCAATACTTTTTAAGGTATCATATCGAAGTTAAAAATTCCAGTATTGTGACAACACTAGTGTAGGGTGCCACAAATTTTTTTGTAAATTTTCAAAGGGTGGCTTGACTGAAAAAAGATTGAAAAACACTGCTTTAGACTATAAGAATGTCAGACCAACACTTTTAGAAATAAAAGTTCCAAAAGGGGGTTTTCGCAGCAAATTCAAAGAAGAACCATTTTGGGGTCCACAAAGAACCTTTCAGTGATCCCTTCTGAAAAGAACCATTTTTTTTCTTTGTGTGAAGAACAATTTAATAATCGAAGAACCTTTTTCCACTATAAAGAACCTTTTGTGGGATGGAAAGGTTCCATGCATGTTAAAGATCCTTCATGGATCCATAGATGCCAATAAGGAACCTTTATTTTTAGGAGCGAAGAATGAAATTGTTCTTTTATGAACCTTTCACTCACAGGTTCTTTGAGAAACTAAAAATGCTTCTTCTATGGCATTGCTGCTAAAACCCTTATTTTGAACCTTTATTTTTAAAGTCTAAAACCTTTTTCTTTTACAAAGACCTTTTGGTTCTTCCTGACATTTTATTGCGTGCATTTTGAAAGCTAAGATTTTGTTTATTCTGCTGAACTAGATTGTGCTATATTTTTGATTATACAATTTTAAAATGTATTTAAAACAACCCTAACCGTAACATTTTTAAAGCATATATTTGCATAAAACACATATCTATGTTTCATAAATGGCCATATGATTTCAGATTGAAGCGTTGAGAGACTCTAATTGTAGCTAACAGACACATTCTAAAAGTTTTTAATTATTTTATATATGGAAAAAGTTTTAAATTATATATATATATATATATATATATATATATATATATATATATATACATATATAACTATCATTTATCCCAGACCGGCAGTCATGTCATGTTGGTTCCATTACATTCTCTCTCCTCACCAGACTACACACTCTGTAGTGCCGCTGTGTGGTGTGTTTCCACGCTAAGTGAGCAGCCGATATCTCAGCTATCTCTGCTAGTGAACTTGCTCATCTCTCCTGTCAGATACAGATGACAGAGTGTTATTTTCAAAAGCCCACCACAGACAGGAGGACTTGTTTAATGTGTGACAACATCCTGTGATCACTCAGCTCTCTGTATTATGAGCAGAGCTTTGTATGTCCGTTTGCAAAGGCTCAAAGACTTGAAGCGTCTGAAGGAAGAAGCGACAGATACAGAGACAATATGTGGAAGTCCACGGGAGCAACACAAAAGCTGCTTATCAACTCTTGATAAGAGTTGAAAGGGTTTGCCTTTGTTTCTGCTGTCCGCATCACTTGTAATTGAGAGGCTGTCGAAAGTTGAAATGATTAATTCGCACACCATTAAGACACCATGACTGTCAACCCTACAGGTTTACAACAGATTTCAGTATTTATAGTATATTTACAGTATGCCCTCCCCCATTGCTTTAATGTGCATTTTGAAGTAAAAAAAAAAAAAAAAAAAAGCTTTCAAATATGTCATATTGCTCAATCAATAAACTTGGACAAAACTTGGTTTTATGTGCTGCATACAATTCTTTAATTGATCTGTAATTGTCCAAATATGTATTGACTAATATTTCAGCAGCACTTTATAATAACTTAAATTAATAAAATTAACAAACATTATTATATCATATAATACTTCAAAGATCATGAATGTACATTCAAATAGTTAAAAATATAAGTTGTATATTTTCATAAATATGTATATTTGAATGTACATGCATCACATAGGACTGAAGATTAAAATGTATCACAGAAAGTCCAGTTAATTAAATATTACCCTTTCAAACACGACACACAGTGTCTGAACTAACTGCATCCTTAAAAAAAATGCTAAAAAATTATATTTAAAAATCACCCATACAAAAAAAAATTCAGTCCAGAAACTTGCCACCCATGTATGACATCACCTGTTTCACACTTTGCCATTGTTTTAATGTAGTCTGTGGTGAAAAAGTGATCAGAAGGCTTTTTGCCCTTTGCTAATTAGAATCCAGCAAGAAAAGCCTGGAGATTTATGAAAGGGTTAGAACCTACACCCGTAAGTCTTTCTGGTGCACCGGTTTAAAGTCAAGCAACCTTGAGAGGGAGGGAAACAGATTGCTCACAAAAAAAGAAAACATGTTCGTGCGGCACATTTCGAACAAAGATTAATTAAAAAGCCAATTGCAATACATATTTTTTACAGAGAGAAATTAGGGCATTTTTTAAGAGTGATGCATAATTTCCACCATCTTTATCATTAAGGAAATTTCCACTCCAGCCAAATTTCCACTCCAGCTTTTTTTAGCTTGACTAATAATATCAGGACTTTTTTTTTTTTCTGCTGTTTTGTGAATGAGATAAAAACTGTGGATATTTAAAGGTCTGCTGCTTTCTGGTGAAAGCATCTGTAAAACATAGTAATTAAGTCAAACTGTCAATCATTGAGGGTCCGGTGGGGAGTGGGTGGCAGATGAGGGGTGTTAAAATCTCACTTTTAAAAGAAAAATCTAGAGGTCATTGATCAATATGGTTGATTTAAATGTAAAAGTTCATTCATGGTTGGTTGATGTGAGACTAATGTATAATACTTTTCCTAAGCTGTGAATAATTTTAAATTCAAATAAGTTATATTACACTAAAAAAAATGTTTGAGAGGAGAGTCCTGTGACCCTGTGATTTGGTAATAAAAGCAAAGCTAACTTGAGCTTCCCATGCATTGAATCAAATGGGCTGATAACAGAGCAATAAGGTAATGGCTGCTGAGTCTAATTTCTCGGCTCGTTCTGCCAATACATGTACTATAAATCTGAGGGTGTTTTTTTACTGCTATTTTTACAAAAAGCGAAGGAACTGAGACTACAACGGCGCATTTCAACTTGAATGTTAACTTTGTGAGCGGAGCGGAGCGGCACATAATGCAGTGCTGTTGCCTGTTCATCTCTCATGAATGTGCCGTTTCAGCACTGCTGAAGTCATTAACAGTCCCTCTGGTTTAATGAGTAAACCCAGTCTAATCTAACATTCACCACCCCATTTTCTCATTTAATACTCAAATCCTTTTTAAAAATGGATAGCTGTAACTTTGCTTTTTTTTTTTTTTTAAGTTAAAGATGAATAGCAATAAATGTGTTTTCTTGGAAACAGGGGGTGAAGTTTGTTCTCCATTAATGAAACCACATAGGCTATAATGTGCATGCTGAACAACAACAATAGTCATAATAAAACGAATAATGTAAAAAATAATTATACAATTGCTAAAATTAATAATACAAAAACTACTACTACTACACTGTAAACCCGAATAACTTGGCAAAACTCAAAAAATGTTAAGGTAATCAGTTACATCAATTTTTTCATTAAGAAATTCAAAGTTTAAGTGCACACAACTGGCAGATTTCAATTTTGTACTCATACATTTGAATTGCTCTTAACTTTAACATTTTAAGTAAGTTAATTCATGCATTTAACTGAAAATGATCAGTATTTTTAGTATTGGAAATTTAGCTAGCTATAAATAGCTAATTCAGCAAATGCTTCTTGTTAACAGAACGCTTTGATAACATTAGCACAGCAGAGGAATTGCTGAAAGAGTTCAGCAATATAGAACATTTAACATATAGCAGTTCTCAAACTAAGCTCATAATGGTAACCCCCGAAAAAGAAAGTTCTAAGTACTCATAAAAGTTCATTTGATCGAACTAGTTTGTTTAATTTGAGTTTGCCCTACTCAAACCAGTTAATTATTTTGAACATTAGGGTTTACACAACTAATAATAATAATAATAATAAAAGATCTATAAACCGTAATCTATCTATTTCTGCTGACATGATTTAATATAATTGTATGGTCACACTTTAGGATCCAGTTCTAACAATTAACTATGACTTTTACCTCAATAAAGTCCTAATTACTGCTTATTAATAGTTTCGGTATTGGATAAGAATATGGTCATCCAGAATAAGGCATTAATACTTTATAATACACATAAACAGCCAATATCCTAGTAATATGCATACACTCTAAAAAATGCTGGGTTAAAAACAACCCAAGTTGGGTTGAAAATGGACAAACCCAGCAATTGGGTTGTTTTAACCCAGCGGTAGGGTTAAATGTTTGCCCAACCTGCTGGGTAGTTTTATTTAACTCAACTATTGTTTAAAAATTACTGTATTGCTTAATTAAAATTTACCCAAAGTATGTTGGAAATGAACATTTATTAATGTTCAATGAATAATTATTAAACAATAAACATTTATTAAATTGCTTATTAATAAATTTATATTAATAAAATATTAAAGCTTATTAATAAACATTCACCTTTTGTCTATTATTGTTGTCTCTAATTGCATCTGGTTTTTAATTTCCCAACTATTTTGGGTTCATTTTAAGCTAGCCATATAGCAATCTTTAAACAATAGTTGGTTTAAATAAAACTACCCAGCAGGTTGGGCAAACATTTAACCCAACCGCTGGGTTAAAACAATCCAATCGCTGGGTTTGTCCATTTTCAACCCAACTTGGGTTGTTTTTAACCCAGCATTTTTTAGAGTGTACTAATACGCAACTAGTTAATAGTGAGAACTGGACCCTACACTGTAAAAAATTATTTTACGATGAAGTAAATACTACAGCAAAAAAAATAAATAAAAAATGCAATTTTTACATGAAAAAGTTAGTTCAGGCAAGAATTAAAAAAAAAAACCTAAGTAAATTCTATATTAGTACTGAATTTAAGCTTGTAGAAATTAAAGCGTAAATATCAACACTATAAAATTAAGTAAAACTACTCAGCTTTTCTGATACTGGTGTTCCCATCATGCACTGGGCCTTAAATAATTAATGAGGTCGATTTTTCACTGTTTTCCAGATGTTTTTACACTTTTATCATTGCTTTTGTGGTTATGTTTAGTAACTTGCCATTTTGTGATATTCGGAGTTAATTTTCTACTCAAAACGATCCATCGAATGTTACCATCATTGTGTATTGTGTACCAAGTACTGAGGTCTCTGTGTTCAGGTGCCCCATTTCTTCTAATATGAAGATATTGTTTTATTTACTTAGATATTTCTTAGTAATGCATACACTTTAAAAGCATGGTTTAATTCAGTGTTATATTGTTTGAATACAAGGTATTGCAAAAGAAACTTCAACAAAGTAGAAATGAATCAAACTTTTACTGGCCAAGTTAAAATGTTATTCATCTTAGTTAAGTAGAGTTACTTAATTCATATTTGAAATTTACCTAAAATGTATGCATGCAAAAACTTGTGAAAGAAAAACTAAGTAAATTTGACTTATTGTTTTTTACAGTGAGTATTACCAATTGTATTTATAATAATAATTTTCCCATGTCACAAATTACACATAACTATTAATATTTACTTAATCACTGTCAACTGGTTGAAATCCATTTTCAAATTTGGGAAACATGCACATAAAATCATGTTTATGTTTAGGGTAATTTACCCTCATGCCAAAGTGATTTGTAATAGATGCGTGTCTGTAAGCCCTTTTCCACTGTAGCAGAGAAAGCTAACCACATCCACGATAGCATCCATGGCAGACAGACACAGGGAAAGATCCTATACATAGGAGATGACCCGTTAATGTGGTTTGTCCTGTACGCTTTAGCCGCAATTCATTTTAATTGTGCGTATGAAGTTTAAAAGTATTAGTGTCAGGTAAAGATTCATTGCTGCAGTTTGATTTAAGGCCGGCCTAATCGGAAGCAACCATGTGTTCTGGCAGATGTTTACATAAGCCTCACTTGCTCCCTGACAGGAGTTAAAAAGTACAGTTGTGGTAATCAAATTGTGGTGTGCCAAGTCAGATGCACGAGGCAGATTGAATTAAGCAGCCTTGCAGATTTATGTATGAGGAGACGCCAGCCAGGGATACAACATTCATCTGAGTCGGAGCAGGGGGGGGGTCTCTCTGAAACCTCCCCAGTTCGGCTGTTCTCCTTTGTGTCTTGTCGCTGTATACCGGACTGACACGTGATATCGATGTTGATGCGAAGCAAACTTGCGCGTCGGCGTTTACCGAGACGAAAACAGGTTAGAAAGCGTCTCCAAATGAATGAGAGCAGTTTTTCGCTCACGACTCAGATTGTTACACACTTATTCGCTCACAACAGACAGAGACAGAGTAAAGAGTCTGGAACGGCAAGAACAATTGAAGTCAGATTATGTCTGGTTCAGTGGTGACAACGAGGCAGCGGAGGAGGGCGTGATTGGAGAGAGAAGGAAAAATCATTAGTTCTCCTCCTTTCATGTTGATTGCATATGATTGAGACAAAAAGAACATCTAACAGGACCCTTCGATTGTTTAAAAATATCACCGCTCAGATATGTAGTTTCCAATGGACTGCGCTGAAGAATACGAACATCTGGCCTTCTCTTTGTTGTGAAAATGAATACGATCCAACTCAAAACGATCTGACATAAATAGGCTTATTGACCGTGAATGATTTTCCTCTTCCCTCGTTTTTCGTCAATTCTGTCAGCGCAACATATTCTTCAATGGAACGGGTCAGCATTAAATTAAACCTCAACCAGTTTCCAATAGTAATTAACTTGAGTATATCGCAGGGCTATTATTCACATCTAAGTAACCTTTTAATAGCAGTACTCTTTAAACCCCACTGCAGGTAATGACTTTAAAGAGGCCTTATTAAAAGAGAAATGGTAATGAGCTTTAATAAAGCAGAGCAACTCTGAAATGAAGAAGCATTTTGTATAGAGGAGGACACAGGGACCAGTGTCTGAGCTTCATTAATGAGAATGATGATCCCAGCAGTCCCTCTTCAGTGTGTACATGAAGTTAACATTAACCATGATGGAGGACAGATCTATCCAAGTGGAGAGAGAAATGGATTCTTCTAATCAGAAAAGAGGAACCTGAGTAAATTCAATAAAAGGAAAGTCCTGATAACACAATTCATGTGATCTGCGAAGCAGCGGAGACTTATGGGACGGTTCTCGCCCAGTAATTATGGCGCAACCCGGAAAACGGTGACATTATATAAAAATGGATGTGAATCAAACTGAATGTCAGGGCTGAATTTTTGTCCAACGTTATTGTTCGGGGCTCTATTTTTGCTCTTTAATTTGGCAAAAGTTAATTAGGCTTCAGATGTATGATGTATATTTATAATTGTGAGCCTGGAAGCAAAGCACAATTATGGGAATGAATTGCCGTTTTAATTTATTTATATCCTCTGCTTCTCGCAGTTTTGGCAAAGCATGAAAAGTTTAGAGCGCTGAAGAAGAAGAAGAAGAAGAAGAAGAAGAAGAAGAAAAAAACAACGAGGAAATAAAACCGGTAATTCTCTGATTTAACATTCGCCAATTCACAAGACAAGCAATTAAAGAAAAACACAGAGAAAACTGAGAGAGAAAACAAGGGAGGCAGAAGAACATAATGAAATCAATCTTCTCCAAACAGCTGGAGTTGAATTCCAGCTGACACGAGCACCTGGAATTGCTGCCGGGTACCAACCATAGGCCTGGAGAAAGCTGCTACACACACACACACACACCCACAACCGTGTTCGCTCTTGGTGGCACTTTGACTGGCACCCCCCGCTGCCTCGTCCTCCCGCCGCGAAACGTCGCAGAACGCTGCGGTGACGTTCCTCCGACTAATTAAAGGGATGATTTGTGCAACGCTGACTTTTTATTTAATTAATCACCTGCACAAAGCCATAAAAAGCCATCATTTAAAAAGATTCCTGTTAGTTTGCCATGTGCCTAATAGATTATGGTACATTAAAGAAGTGACATGATGATGTATTTTAAAATATGGCCACCTTGCCAGGCTGGCAAACTTCCCAACTTTTTTTTTTTTTGGAGAGGGTTCCCATTGATACAAATGAAGTGTCAACACTTGCAAAAGCTTGCAAACGGATCCTTTTACCTATTAGGACAACTCGCTTTGTATAAGTGCAGGATTTTTTTTTTTTTTTTTTTTTTTTTGCTGCTGCTCTGTTCTGTTAGACTCTCATGTAAATATGAATTAATGATTATACAAGAAGTGAACAAAAGCTCTCTGTCTGGTCCTTCTCCTGCGACATGTATTAATTAGTTCAGAAGAAAACAAGTTCATTTGCGAGATGAAGAATTTGAGTTATGCGTGTGTTGAGAGCGTGTTTGCGCACACATGAATGTGTCTCTCTCGAGTGATGCATGTGAAATTGTAAATGAATTTATTTTAAGTTATTTAATATAGTGGAAGTTTTCAATTGCTATTTTAGTTATATTTTTAATTTGTGTGTGTGTGTGTGTGTGTGTGTGTGTGTGTGTGTGTGTGTGTGTGTGTGTGTGTGTGTGTGTGTGTGTGTGTGTGTGTGTGTGTGTGTGTGTGTGTGTGTGCTTGTTTGTATGATTTATGAAGACACAAATTTGTATAATGACATGGGTATTACACTGGTATTACAATGTTAAAGTGGTTTATGAGGACATTTCATGAGTCCTCGTAATTAAAATGGCTTAAAAACATACTAAATAATGTTTTATTAAAAGTGCAGAAAGTTGTCTGTGATGAGTAGGTTTAGGAGTAGGGTTAGTGTAGTGGAATAGAATACACACTTTGTACAGTATAAAAACCATTACGCCTATGGAATTTCCTCATAATGATAGGTGTGTGTATGCGTGTAATTAAAATTCATTGTGCGTGTATAAGCCTACCTGGCAATAAATCTCATTCTGTCTGCTATCTCTTTGATAGTTGTTGTGTGTATTAATGCTCTATTCAAAATGAGAAAAATGGAAATATACTTCCTTTTTAAATTTAATTGTATTAATATATTAATCCATTCATATAGCATACATGCCAGGATACATATAAACAATTTTAGACACTTAATTCACTATTAAATATATTTGAATGTCATTGTATTAAAACAAATAATAGTACTCCCACTTCTCAAGCAATAAATAAATACATTTTACTGAACTCACTGCTGACACGACACTTCTGTGACTAAACAGCCCAAAAAAGGTAACACACAAACAATAAATACAACGTTACACACAATTCTGGAAATTTCACTAACAAATAACACACTTGCAAACCTATTTTTCATGATTTTTTAGTCTCTTCAAGTACTTCAACGCAAACCTGGTCAGAATTCACCCAGCAAGAAATCATAAAAAAATATATAGATCTCAGAACTAACAGAACTCTGAGCATTTTCATCTGTGGTTTTAACCAGCTTTAGTGTAAAATTCATTTTTAGTGGATGTATGACGTATTATAAATCATACTTTTGAAAATGTAAATAAAAACACAGTATTCTCTGTAAAGGTTATGTTTAGGGCTAGGGTCATGGTTAGGTTATATAATGTAAAGTTTGTAAAGTATAAAAAGAATTTTGTCTACGGAAAATCCTCATAAAACACAAAAACCCAACATGTGTGTGTGTGTGTGTGTGATCATATAAATTCAGAGTTTTTTTTTTGTTTGTTTGTTTGTTTTCCTGAGAAGTGGGTATGCAATATTACAATAATTTGTCATTCACATATCTTTAATAGTGAATGCCTAAAAATGTCCAGATATATTCTGGTATGTGCTATAGGAATGAATTAATAGATATAGTAATACAATTAAACTTAAAAACTGAGTATTTATCTATTGTTGTTGTAGGCCTAGTTGTTGTTAAATAGCATTCAACCCAACTACACAACCAAAGTTGGGTTGAAAATGGACAAACCCAGCAGTTTGGTTAAATGTTTGCCCAACATGCTGGGCAGTTTTATTTAACCGAACTATTGTTTAAAAGTTACTATATGGTTGACTTAAAATTAAGCCAAAATATGGTGGAAATTAAAAATCAGACATATTTACTGGAGTCAACAATACACTCTAAAAAATGCTGGGTTAAAAACAACTCAAGTTGGGTTGAAAATGGACAAACCCAGCGATTGGGTTGTTTTAACCCAGCAGTTGGGTTAAATGTTTGCCCAACATGCTGGGCAGTTTTATTTAACCCAACTATTGTTTGAAAATGACTATATGGCTGACTTAAAATGAATCTAAAATGAAATTAAAATGTTCATTTATTAAACATATTAATAAATGTTAATTTTCAAGATATTTTGGGTTCATTTTAAGTAAGCAATACTGTAATTTTTAAACAATAGTTGAGTTAAGTAAAACTACCCAGCAGGTTGGGTAAACATTTAACCCAACTGCTGAGTTAAAACAACCCAATTGCTGGGTTTGTCCATTTTCAACCCAACTTGGGTTGTTTTTAACCCAGCATTTTTTAGAGTGTAATAATCAAAAGGTGAACATTTATTAATAAGCAATTTAATAAATGTTTAATTGTAATAAATGTTCATTTATTAAACATCAATAAATGTTCATTTCCAACATATTTTGGGTTCATTTTAAGCAAGCAATACAGTAATTTTTAAACAATAGTTGAGCTCGATACAACTACCCAGAAGGTTTGGCAAAATTTAACCCAACCACTGGGTTTGTCCATTTTCAACCCAACTTGGGTTGTTTTTAACCCAGCGTTTTAGTGTAATATCTTTCAAAGTTAGGCTAAAGTTTCATCTTTCCCAACCTGATCTCTTAAGTTAATATCTCAGATTTCCATGTTCAACGTCACACAACCTGTCTATAATTATCTTAAAAACAGTAATTAACCATAAATATTTGTTCAGCTCCCTTCACGAGAGCAGTGTGTGAAACAGAGGACTAATGTAATTTGGTTTCCAGCCTATCAAGATTAATTTAGCATAGGACATGATGAATGCAGCTGTGGCTGCGTCTGCGATGCATCAGTGTCAGGAGGGCCACTTCGCCCAGATTTTTCACACCGGTCCAGCGTTTGGAGAGACAGAGTGCGGTATTAGTCATTGTTTTTGGGGAAGAGGCCCGCACACACTGATTTACTGCCAGACGACGTTCAGCAGAGGAGGCGCCATTAGCCTTGACAATCCTTTAAAGCTATAAAAAATTCAGACTGTGTGAATTTGATTAGCATCTCTCTTGCTTGGTGGGAAGCCGAGCTGAGCTTGTTTTATCTGGGTGGTATTGAAATTGACACACTTTTTCCCCCGCGCCGTGCCAGTAATACTCCAGCGGTGGCATTTACCTGATTTGAAGAAGATTGAAGAACAGGACAGGAGAGGAGCAAGCGAAATACCCTCTTCACTGAAAACGACTCCAGAAGATGCAGATGTAGAGCACCTGCTGAACGAAACAACACGAGCGCCGAAACAATCACAAAATAAGCTATTTGTTTGTGAATTTAAGAACACATTAAGTCTGTCTAGCTCGAAGCAGTAGCAAGGGGTATATTACCTGCTCTGAAAATGATGAAGAGAAATCGTTTTACAAAGAAATGATAAAAAGCGCCTTGAGCGAGCTGCAGAACTAGGGTGCCCGCACACAGGGAAGATGAGCGGGCCTGATTAAAATTTCCATCTTTATCACCAGGCGATCACCCCCGTGACGATTGTGCCTCACGTGCATAACGCTGCCACTCCTGAGGATATTGATAACTTTTATATGATTGTTGTAAAAAGCCTTTCTTTAAGAAAATGTCACTTTTTCCCCTCTCTCTGTTCGCACTCTCTGTTTTGTCTCCTTCTGAGGTGCTGTCTATAGAGACATATGAGAGAACAGAGGCAATCGCCTGTCAAGGCTGATACTCACTTCCTGTGGAAATATGATGTTGAAATACTCCCCGAGCAGATAAGTGTCTTTACACATGAGCAGCACATTTGATTGCCTTCTGCAGCGAGAACAGAAAGTGGATTACAACTCTCTCTTTCTTACTCTTGCTTGCATGCTCACACACATGAGACAGAGAGAGAGAGAAAGAGAGAATAGCTCTTTCTATCTCAGCATGAATGCATCTTGCCCAATTGTAATGTTCCTCCTTTGCACTCATTCACTTTTTCTCTCTAATGAACACATGGAGACATAGAAGACGGAATATGACCTGCCCTTCACAACTGGAAGAGCTCAGTGCTCAAGAACATAATGTGTAGCCAATATTAAAGTAATAGTTAACCTAAAAATAAATATTCTGTCATTTTTATTTTTTTAGTTCTTAAAGGAATAGTTCACCTAAAAATCTGGTAAAAATGTTACAATAAGGTTCCATTTGTTAACAATTGATGTTAAAGGGTTAGTTCACGAAAAAATCATTAATTTACTCACCCTAGTGTCGTTCCACATCCGTAAGACCTTCGCTCACCTTCGGAACACAAATGAAAATATTTTTAATGGAATCTTTCTGTCCCTCCATAGAGATCCAATGCAACTACCACTTTCAAGGTCCAGAATGGTAGGAAATTTATCATTAAAGTGCTCCATGTGACTCCAGTGTGTAATCTCGTAGAATATATACGCCAAAATGAGTTTTTCGTGTGCATATGATACGCACTTTATGGCGTATTATACGTACGAAACCCCCACCCCCATCCTAACCAAGAGCGTGTCATATACACGCCATAAAGTGTGAATCATATGCACACGAAAAACTGCGTACCATAAGTACGCCAAAACTCATTTTGGGGTATATATTCTACGAGATTACACACTGATATGCATTCTCATGTGATCTTGTTGGCATTGCAGATCAATATTTTCATAAATAAAGTAGTAAATTATGTTTGTTTGTTTTTTTTGCAAACAAAGCACTCTTGTCTCTTCGTGATTTTGAGGTTAAACCATTGGAGTCATATGGATTACTGTTCCTACCTTTCTGGACCGTGAAAGTTGTATTATGCAGGATCTCTATGGAGGGACAGGAAAATCTCAGATTTCATTAAAAATATCTTCATTTGTGTTCTGAAGATGAACGAAGGTCTTACCGATGTGGAACGACATGAGGGTGAGTAATTGATGACAGAATTTTCATTTTTGGTTGAACTAACCCTTTAACAGCATTAATTATAGGACCTTATTGTAAATGTTAATTCACTGATTCAGTGATTCACTCATAAAGACAGTCAAAAGTTTTGTAAATCATATTTTTGAATGAATCGGTTGAGTCAATGATTCAATGACTTATTCAAAATGTCACTACTTGTGTTTTTGAATGAATCGTGTGAATTAGTTTTTTAATGATTCACTCATAAAGACAGTCACTTGTTGTCGCCACATATTGGCGTAATAATTTAATGAAGATTTTGGGCCAGATTTACGAACAGCTTGTGTCAGCACAAACCCTCTTTTGGCTTTAAAAAACTGTTAGGATTTTACTAAAGACGTGGTGAAAAAATAGCGCTGAAAAGGTGTTATTTTTGCTGCTTACCTTATTGCATATGCATTTGTAGTTTTCCTTTCAGATGCGTAATTTATGGGAGGAGAGTATTTAAAAGAATCATGCAAGGTGATTTACTAAGATTTGCGCTAGTCAATTTACTGGTATTTGCGCCATTATTTACCACTCAAGAAAAGCTTGTCTTAAGCCAGACGCTAATTTGCGCTGCTCTTGGTACAGTAGCGTTGGTCATTATGGAAATGATCCGGCTGCGTCTGTGTTCTTTAATTTGCATGACATCAGTAGATCACGCACATAACTTTCTTTTTTTTCTTCTTCATTTTTTGGATGAGGTGGATATTTATCTGCAATCGAATTTAGGAAGCAAAACTTGCAAATATCATTTGTCAGCGATGAAGCAGCTTGTGACTGTGTGCAGGTAAGTACTATTTGTGTCCATGTCAGTATCAAAAAAAAAGAATATAAAAAGAGAGAATATCAAAATATCGGGGACATGTGCCCCAGTCCTGAGGAAAGGCTTGAAATGCCACGGCAACTCAAATTTTGGTCTGCGTGTCAAACAAACCTATTTAATGGTGAACTTTCACCAAATACCAAAAAATAGACCCAGTCTCACATTTCACTTTCTCCTTTCCAAGCTCTTATTTCCACTCTATATTGAAACTGGTACCATTTCATATGTTTTTTGTCATTAACTTTATCTGTTTACTGACAACCGTTATCTACCACAGCGAGAGTGGCACATTACAGCTTTGCTGGGAAAGAGACCGGTGCCTTTCCACATTACAGAGTAAATAAATTTGGGTGCTCCAGAGGCCTGCCATTGTGGGATGCTGACTATAATTAAGCGCTACATTAGAAAAGAGGGCCGGAATAAAACATGAGTATGTAAATGCTGCCCGGAGCTGATATTGTAGTGATTATTACAATGCAGATGAAGCATTTCTCATAACTGCTGGTGCCTACTGATGCCTCAGAAAACATCTGGACCTTTTAATTGAAAAATGGCACAGCGCTCTGCCTTGCTGCTGCTCGCACACTAAGTGAAGTCAACAATTAAGACAAAAGCCTAATTGATAAAATTGCATTATTTGCTTATTTGGCGTTCCAGTGAGATGAAACATTTGATTTATCATTATTTACGGGCCAGTGGCAGAGGGGAGACTATTTTGTTTCGCCAGCATTATTAAAAAAGAATAAACACATACGTTAAAAAATGACCACATTCAGTGGGGACCATGTTGCATGAATAAATAATTATTATTAAGCTTCTTTAACGTTGCCCATTTGGATTAGCATGAGTAAATTCTTTATTACCGTTGCTTTATGCAAATTTATGAACTGAAGTTTTTCCCCCCTCACTCTTACCTTGCATTGAGGATTTTACTGTAGGCTAATAAATGAAAAGAAAATGAACTTCCTGAATATTATCACAATGCTGAGTAACACTTTACATTACAGTGTACGCATATTACTATGATTGATTACTGAAAAATTTGGGTACATAATGTGTCCATATAATAAACACATTCTAAGTACATGTAGTTCATAAGTAATTCATATTAGCTACTTACTCTGCAAATAGGCAGTAAAATGAAAACTGCAATAAAAAAAATATGATTGCATTGCATTTTATTGAAATCACAAAACCATTAAAATCCAATGCAAAGAATAATTTTGTCTCTAATTTGTATGTTTAATTTTATTTAACAAGAAAAAAACAACAGAACTGAAGCCAGTTACTTTCTGCTTCGCTAACGAAAATCATTGGTTCCACTGTATCTCTGAGCAACACACAGTATGGTGTTTAATTCTTGAATTAATTGAATGAATCTGTTGAATCACTGATTCAGTGATTCACTCATAAAGACAGTCAAAAGTTCCGTTACTGAAGTAAATCGTATTTTTGAATGAATCGGTTCAGTCAATGATTCAATGACTTATTCATAAAGTCATTACTTTTTGTTCCTAAATGAATTTGAATGAATCATGTGAATTAATTTTTTAATGATTCACTCATAAAGATAGTCACTTGTTGTCGCCACCTACTGGCGTAATAATCTAATGAAGATTTTGGGCCAGATTTACTAACAGCTTGTGTCAGCGCAAACCCTCTTTTGGTGTTAAAAAACTGTCTGGACTTACTAAAGACACACAGTGAAATAATAGCGCTGGACACAGTTATTTTTGCGGATGACCTCATTACATATGCATTTGTTGGAGTTTCCCTTTCAGACGCAAAATTTATTGGAGGAGTATTTAAATGAATCATGCAAGGTGATTTACTAAGACTTGCGCTAGTCAATTTACTGGTATTTGCGCCATTATTTGCCAGCCAAAAAAAGCATGTCTTAAACCAGATGCTAATTTGCGCTGCTCTTGGTAAATTGCGTTGGTCATTATGGAAATAATCCGGCTGCGTCTTTGTTCTTTAATTTGCGCCTCGTGAGTAGATCATGTGCAGAACTTTCCTCTCCCATCTGCGCTTTTTTGGTATTCCGCTCTCAAGCCAATTTGCCCAGTTTAGTAAATCTGGCCCAAAGTCACTAAATAACCCAACCAATAAGGCACAGACTGACAACTGATTAGTATCAGTGCTATTGGAATTCATTCTATTCAAATGTAATGTGTGTAATATGGACGCTGTTACGTAAAACGATGCCTCTAATGAAGATAGGTAGGTACACTTTGTTGTTTTTGCTAGTTAGTTTGGTATGGTGCACTTGCACTGACCCCTTTCAAAGTCAACAAGCCATACCCTCTGAAAGAACTCATCATCAGTCTGGGCCCCTCTCAGCTAGATTTGTGGTCCGGGAGCGGGGCTGTGTGGAGCGGAGGGTACTGTTCATCTGCCAATATGGCACGCTGGCTGAGTGATGGGCGTTCGCTGTTGTCACTAATAATCAGAGCTGTAATGATCTGCAGACAGGAGGCTGCAGGGGCAATGGATTGTGGCAGAGGGTTGGGGGGAGTTGAGGGGTTTTGTAATGATCGGCGTACTAAGCCTGAGGTATGTGCACAGGGGTGTGCTTAGTTCATTCCAGAGCCGTTTTCAATCCAGACCATGTTACTCCTACAGCTGTCATGATGCTCTCTATGTATTATCTGTATTAATTATGCTTAAAATAATTTGTGCATTTTTAATATATTGTTTATAATACATTTATTTATTTGTTTTTAACATATTGTTAATATATAATAGTATATTAGTATATATAATTATAATATATTATAATAATTTAACTCTAACTATTATAATATATATAATAGTTTTTTTGTTGTTGTTGTTTTAATACATGAGTATATACGAATTATGCCTAAGCATGATTTGTGTATTTTTTTTTATATGGTGTATTTTTAATATATTGTTCATATAATATAGAGTGTATTTTTTTAAATATATAAATACATTTTATTTGTACCTAAAATGATTTGTGTTAAAATTAAAAAAAAAGGGTAATATTATATAATAAGGTTTAATTGGTTAACATTAGTTACTGCATTAATTAACACAAACTAACATAAACACTACATATTTGCAGCAGTAATTACCCTTACAAAAAATAAGTATACTTCAAGATAATTTTGAGTATACTTAAGTAGAGTTTAAGTATGTTTTTAAGTATACTATAGTAAGTAATATCAATGTACTAGTATGTACTCGTAAGTGTACTATTTCAATACTACTGGAACTAAGTAGCCCCCTTGTATAAAAGGGGGGCACAACAAGTTTACAAATACGTTTTTCATTTGTACTGCAACTATACTACAAGTGAACTAGTATACTGATAGTTTACTAAATACTTGTAGCTTTTTTTTTAGTTTATGACAGTACAATTTGAAGCAGTTTAAGTTTTCTTTAAGTGAACTTAACATTATATATATATATATATATATATATATATATATATATATATATATATATATATATATATATATATATATATATATATATATACATACTTATATACTATTTATATATGCACTTTAAGCATACTATGTTCCTATTTAGGTATTCATTTTTATACTTGAAATAACTGTACTTTAAGTAGATTTGAAGTAAGGGTCCAATGTACACTACCAGTGGACTACACAAAAATTCACACTCAGAATTAGGAACAAATCTGCTTTCTGTCAGTATAAGTCAAGTATACTTAAATGTAATTTTAAGTACATTTCTGGGAAGTACATAGAAAGTAGACTTAATGTATCCAAAAATGTTTTTGTTTTGTTTGTTTAAAAGAAATATACTAATAGCACAGTTGAATAAAGTTCTTTTTTTGTAAGGGTAACCTTTGTTACTGTTAGATAAAAAAAATGTTCATGTTCATGTAAATGCTGTAGAAATATTGTTCATTGTTAGTTCATATTCACTAACTAATGTTAACAAAATTAAACCGTATTGTAAAGTGTTACCAAGCATTGTATAAAAACAAGCAATTATAAAAAATAAAAACAAAAATTAAAAAAATTCAATTTTTGTTTCTTTTTAAATCCTTTGGCTCACTCCTATCTGCATTCAGATACTCCTGAAGCTTTTTTATTCATTTTTTAATTATATTAATTAAAAGGCTATTTTTCTTGTAAACAAGGTGTCATTTCTACAGTGTATCATGAGAAACATAACCTGTAGTTATCCTGGCCATGGCTTTTCATCTTGCTTTAAATATATGCAATACTTATAATTTATGCCTTTTTTCCATCTCCATGCTACATGCACATGTGATATTCCAGCCCAACATCTGCCTTCCATTCATAACAGCATTGCATTAGCTCTGCGTCATCATTCATCTGAATATAAAACACCCCCATATAATTTATATGTACATCTATTTTAATATGTATATTAGTTCACCAGGGTCTCCATCATCTGTGTGGCACGTGAGATGATGGAGATGCCGACTTTCCTGCAGGGGCCATTATGATAATATCACATCAAATGTACCAGCACATTTACATACTCAGAGACGGACGCCCACCTGGATTATACCTACCGCAGGATCAACATCAAATTTTGCTGCGTCTTTCATGTCAATTTTCACCGTTTTTTTTTTTCTTTCTTTCTTTTTTTCTTTTTCATGTGACATTGTATTGTGCCTTGGAGTTAGCATTAGTACAAGATGTGAAAAATCCGAAATCAGATATATGGGCAGCACATCTGTACATTTACATGTTTAGTGTATCTTCATTTCTACATTTAGATTTTCTGATTCACTGCCACTGTTTGCCTCTAGCAGAAATGTCCTAATTACACATACAGCATCTCTTCCCTCAAGATTATATTTATTTCAGCAGAGCAAACTGATGAGAGAGAGAGAGAGAGTAAGAGAGAGAAAAAAGAAAAAAAAAAAACAAGAAAAAAGGGTGGCTACTGCTTTGGTAATTTAAGAGAGTGCTAATGAGTGTCTGCTAACCTTTCTCCACCATCCATCAAACCGTAATGGAGTAGAAGATCCTCTTTCCAATCGTGCTTCATTAAAAACTTTCTATTAAATCTAAATATGACGCCATGTACCGATGAAATTAATAGAGTTTCAAATGCTTATATCATCTCCATGGCCTTAAAATCCTCCCAAAACATTTTAACGGCATTGATTTTATTATTTAAATATGATTTAATAAGACAGGGGTCTCTAAAAGTGCATGGGGACAATAAAAATATGCCAGCAAGATCAATTCACATTGATATTGGATTCTTGGTAGCTAAAATGTTACATATGACTTTCATTGATGCACCTATATGTGTACCTCGTGCAGCTTATTTACTCCATGTAGAAGTTGGAGAAAATGGTAACACTTTACAATAAGGTTCATTTGTTAGTTAACTACATTAGTTAATGAGAACTAATAATGAACTGCACTTCTACAGTATTTATTAATTAATTTATATAGTTGTTTTTACATTTCTATGTAATTTTACATACCATTCATGTAATGTACATATCAAAATATCTTCACCCTCAAAGAACATGCATTTATAAGGACAGAAATATTGAATTTGTTCTTTTTGTTAGCATGTTTGTGCAAGTCCATATGCAGAATGGTGTGTCAAGCTTCATTTTTGTGTGTGTGTGTGTGTGTGAGTGTGTGTGTGTGTGTGTTTGAGAGAGTCTTAATTAACGGTTTGCCTTCGATTGGGTGACATGTTACCTGTCAGAGTCAACACGCAGCGCTATTCAAGCCTGGACTGTTTGTTTCTGTCACTCAGCTGCCAACAAACTCCCAATTTTATTCTTCTTTCTGCCTCTTTCCCTCCTCTTCTCTCTCCCCCTCCCTCTCTCTTCATTCAGTTTAATGTTATTTGATCCACTTCTTAAAATTACAGTTTCTGCATGTAAAAATCAAGTATTATGGATATACAAGAGAACATGTATAGAATGTTTCCCAAGATCTAAATAACATTAACAACTTAGGATGAAAAAAAAAAAAAAACATTGCTCACATTTTTACAGATATAAACTTTCCATTTCCTATGCTTATGCAAACAAAATATATTTTAGATAGATTGATAGATAGAATGATAGATGCTAATATAGATAGATCGATAGACAGAATGATTGATAAAATTACAGAATAGATAGATAGATAGATAGATAGATAGATAGATAGATAGATAGATAGATAGATAGATAGATAGATAGATAGATAGATAGATAGATAGATAGATAGATAGATAGATAGATAGATAGATAGATAGATAGATAGAAAAGAGTAATACGCTATATCTACTCAATAAAATTGTGGCAACAGATTACAAGCAATATTATTAAATATTATAAAGTTCAACATATAAGAATTGAGCTAGAATTAATCAAATTAATTCCTTAAAAGTCAACCATTTAAAATGAGTAAAATTTAAGTAAAATTGAAACAAAAATATCTGAATAACAGACAAATGTCAAAGACGAATTAAGAACTTTTTATTGGTAACATTGAAGACACCTGATAATAACAAGCAGAATCACTGAAGGAAAGAGAAACACAAGAACTACAACTGACTTTAGCCACCGCCTTATGAAATGAACTGAAAGGACATTAAATCTCTCTTATTACTAACCAGACTGACTTTATTTCTGTCATTCTTATACAGATCTTTTTTAGAATTAAAAGAGGTTTAGACATTGATGTTTTATTGAAAATGTTTGGTCGCCATTATGATGATCGGTGTTCCCGTAAGTTGGCCAGTTTGAAACATGCTTTTTATGTCAGTTTGTGGTTTTTGTAACAGTGTTTGCTGAAGCACATAATTTGTTGATGGCTGTCTGTTATTCAGATATTTTTGTTTACATTTCATTGATTTTAAATGGTTGACTTTAATGGTTTAATTCTAACTCAGTTCTTAGATGTTGAATTTAATTAATAATATGGCTTGTAATCCGTTGCCACAGATTTTGAGTAGATATAGCGTATTACTTTTTACAGTGTATAAAAAGAATAAAAAAAAAAAAAAAAATAAAAATAAAAAGCATATATTTCATTTTCTTTTTTTTATTCCAAATTTAAACAAACTCAAACTGAGTGACAACAAGCTCGCCTGCTGAGTTGTCAAGGTGCGTTTAACGAGAGCTCATAAAATGCTGACTTGAGCTCCATGTGGAAGTGTTTAAATGTATGTGTGTGTTGAATGGCGAGAGTGTGTTGTGACAGACTAATAGTCCGCTCAGGTGTTTTCTCCCTCTGCCTGTTATAAATATGGGTGGCCTTGTTTTTGCTGGGCCGGAGGGTCATGTTTTTATGAGTCAGGCTAATCAGCTCCACTGACAGTGCAAACATGATAATTACCCCACCAGTCACACACGTGCACACGTTGCTTTTTCTTCATCAGAAAGATAATATTTTGAACCTCATCAAAGAAGAGGAGTGTTTGAGAAACGCAGGTGAGGTGACACGGCTGTCTGACAGGTGGTAATTAGCCTGAGAAGGGCACGACTCAGGGGTGGAGTAATCACATGGCTCAGGTAGACGCTGTGTCTGCTGCGCAAATGTTTGCGACTCGTTCTGCCCTTACTGTGATTATTGTGAAGAGGCCCTTCAAACGTTAGCTGCCTTTCAACTCTTGTTTATAACAATATCTCACAATCTGTCCGTCTTTCTGTCATTCATCCACTGCGTTTGATAGATTTAAAAAACAAAAAGGATGGCTGAGGACGCCTGAAGTGTGCTGAGCGCCGAATCAAAACTACGACAGGTGTTGTTCTGGCACCAAGTGTATTTACTAAGCCACATCCCTGGTGCTTTCCCCATCAAAGTAAAGAACTCCCACACTTAGCCAGATGTGCGCAATGCCTGTGTCAGTTCGATGCCCCCTAACCTTTTCTGCATCGACAATGGAGAGAAGGAGAACAGCAAGAGGGCAAAATGGCAAATGGTGAGGTGTACACAGTGCCCTCCCTGCGCTATAAATCAGACAGGCAGGCAGGCCTGAATGAGCTTCTCCTGCAGTCCTCGCTGCTGGCACTACCCATCGCCATTCATCACCTCCCTCCTTTCCTTCCTGCTCTCTTAAAGGCCACAGGAAGTAGTGCAGACCATCTCCTAGTCTTCACCACCCACCAGTAAGAGAGCTTTTCATCCAGCCACCCTGTCAGTGACTCTTTTGATGCTCTCGGAAAGCCCCACCAATAGCGCAACTGAGAGCATATGCAGTACGGCGACCAACTAGGATTTTGCAGATGCCCATCTAAAACTTCATTACCAAGGCCCGTTATAAATTACAATAGCTTTAGCTGTCAACATAACCTAAATATGCTGTAGTGATATTTATATTATATAAATAAAAAATAAAAAAATTTAATTTTCATTTTACTTACAGTACAATAAATATTCACTACCGATTAAAAGTTTTGGGTCTGAAAGTCTTATCCTAATAAAGACTGCATTTATTTGATTCAAAAACATCAAATAAATGGGGGGAGTAATATTTTGAAATATTACAACCCGAATTCCAGAAAAGTTGGGATGTTTTTTAAATTTGAATAAAATGAAAACTAAAAGACTTTCAAATCATATGAGCCATTATTTTACTTACAATAGAGCACAGATAACATAACACATGTTTAAATGGAGAAATTTTAAACTTTTATCCACTAAATGAGCTCATTTCAAATTTGATGCCTGCTACAGGTCTCAAAAAAGTTGGCACGGGGGCAACAAATGGCGGAAAAAGCAAGACATTTTGAAAAGATTCAGCTGGGAGAACATCTAGCAACTAATTAAGTTAATTGATATCAGGTCTGTAACATAATTAGCTATAAAAGGGTTGTCTTAGAGAGGCAGAGTCCCTCAGAAGTAAAGATGAGCAGAGCTGTGAAAGAGTGTGGAAAAAGATTGTGGAAAACACTGTTCCTCAACGTCAAATTGCAAAGGCTTTGCAAATCTCATCATCTACAGTGCATCACTCATCAAAATATTCAGAGAAAGTGGAGAAATCTCTGTGCATAAGGGATAAGGCCAAAGACCTTTATTGGATTCCTGTGGTCTCCGGGCCCTCAGACGACACTGCATCACTCATCTGCATGATTGTGTCAATGACATTACTAAATGGGCCCAGGAATACTTCTAGAAACCTCTGTCGGTAAACACAATCCGTCGTGCCATCTGCAGATGCCAACTAAAGCGCCATCGTGTCCTGTGTGCCAAGGTTAATTTAAAATGGACTGTTTCAAAGTTTAAAAGTGTTCTACGGTCAGACGAGTCCAAATTTGACATTCTTGTTGGAAATCATGGACGCCATGTCCTCCAGGCTAAAGAGGAGGGAGACCTTCAAGTGTGTCATCAGCATCAGTTCAAAAGCCAGCATCTCTGATGGTATGTGGATGCATAAGTGCATACGGTATGGGCAGCTTGCATGTTTTGGAAGGCACTATGAATGCTGAAAGGTATATAAAGGTTTTAGAGCAACATATGCTCCCCTCCAGACGACGACTTTTTCAGGGAAGGTGTTGTGTAGGACAATGCAAAACCACATACTGCAGCTATTACAACAGCACGGCTTCGTCGTAGAAGAGTTCAGGTGCTGAATTGGCCTGCCTGCAGTCCAGAACTTTCACCTATAGAGAACATTTGGCACATCATTAAACAAAAAATACATCAAAGACAACCACGAACTCTTCAGCAGCTGGAAACCTATATGCAGTAAGTCTGCCGTAGTGGCCAAGAGGGGTTTACTGAAGAATGCCACAGAGGCAGCATCACTATGGCCCCCCAAACTGCAGGCGTCACTATGGGTCCCTGAATTACCGGCACTGCCATGGCCCCCTGAACGGCCGGCGCCACCCTGGCCCCCCGAACTGCTGGCGCCTCCCTGGCCCCCCGAACGGCCGGTGCCTCCCTGGCCCCCCGAACTGCTGGCGCTGCCCTGGAGGCTACCTGTCCCGATAGCCACATCCTTGTCAGCTTCCAGAGCGCTCACCCTCCCACCCTTGTGGATGTCATATGTTAAGGCAGGGTACTGTTACGTTTTGAGTTGTTTTGTTCTGTTTAGAGTGTTTTTCTTTGGTCACATGTTCCCCTTTATTTTCAGTTTCCCGACACTTGTTTGTTGTCATGGTTCCTGATTTGATTAGTGTTTGAGTTCAGCTGTGTCTTGTTAGTTAGTCTTGTTTAGATTTTCAGTTCATTGTGTATTTAAGCCCTGTTTTTGTTCAGTTCCTTTGTCAGTTCGCTGTTATGTATACGTTGCTGTTCAAGTGATTCTGAGTTCTGTTCATTAAAACTTGTAAACTGCTGCATTAGATCCTACATCTCATCCTTTGCTGCAACAACGTGTTACACAGTCTTCAGTGTCACATGATCCTTTAGAAATTATTGTAATGATTTGGTACTCAAGAAACATTTCTTATTATCATTTTTGAAAACAGCTGTGCTGCTTCATATTTTTTGTGGAAACTATGAAACATTTTTTTTTTCAGGATTTTTGATGAGTAGAATAATTTATTTGAAATCAAAATAAATTTAAAAATTTCCTTCAAAAAAAATCTTACTGATGCCACACTTTTGAACAGTTGTGTATGTTACATAACTTCAATGATATGGACATTGTTTTTATAACTATCTACATCATATAATCTATACCACGGTTTTTAGTAAAGTTCACTATACAAGCAAAAAACCCTAATACCTTGTATAATAAGGTATTTAGGTCTATGATTTCTATATATTTCATGCAAAGAAGTATGCCTTTGAAGTATTAAGCTCAAAGTATACTTCACTTTTTACGTGTACGCGAGGGTCAGCGTACAAGTGCGCATGACACCAATTTCGTCATCAGAAGAGTATGCTCGTACCGCTGGATTTTTGTAACCGCACATACTTGTACGAGCAGGTCGCACATGCACATTTAATTTTTTGGGGGGCAACCGTCGATTTACAAGGTAGTCAAAGAAATACTGCATAAACAGAACAGACAGGAACGCACGCAAGCTACAGTGGAGGCCTATATAGACGAGAGATTGTGCAAAGAATTTAGAAAGCACCCTCATTTGTACAACTCTAGCATGAAAGAATACAAAGATGTTTACATGTAATTCGTGGTGAGAGATTGCGTATGCGTACGAGTGAAATTAAGTATTCTTTTCAAGGCTGTGCGTTCGACTGTGCACGTACACTAGCATACACGGGGAAAAAAAGAAGAAGAAAAAAAAAAAAAGGTATAGCCAGGGCTTAACATTTAAGACTTTTACATAGCTTTGTCATCTTGAAAAAAATTGACATTCCCCCCTCTTCAGACACCACTGCATCACTAGCACCTGGTCAAAACTACTGTGAGTTCCTTTGGGGTCAGCGATTGCTGAAGGAGTTAACTGGTTTGTTTCTTACGGTATATGGCATTGTGTAGATTTTGCTATTATTCAGACTGTCACAAAAACATAGCCTAATCGTAGTGATGCTGGAATTTATTTACCAACTAGAGGCAACATGCCATTACAGAGTCAGAAAATGGCACCTTGGAGAAGCATTTATGTGCAAGTTTAGGCAGTCAAGAAACTTCAGCTCTGATCACATACAGGTCTGTAGGCATGCAGGGTAATAAGTCTACAAAAGTGAAATGGGGTGCCTGGTTCCCTTAGGTTTTTCTTTGGAAAGAGAATGAGAGAGAAAGAGACAGAGAGATACTGTACATTCTTCACAGATCATGTGAAGCATTAGCCTAAATCCAAAATGGCTGCTATTATCCAGTTGGCCATAAGAATTGTTATGGAGCCATAACAGCAATGGAGCTTATAAAAATCAAACAACAAGACATATGGACTGAAAAAAGTGTGGAGAAAATAAAAACATTTAAGAGGGAGAAACAAAGATTCAGAATTCAGACTTTATACATTACTTTACTTTAATTACTTTAGTATTTATCTGACTGAAATGTGTTATATGTCCCAGGTAGATACTGAGAGCAAACTGACATTTGACAACAGAAGGGATGTGGCAAAAATTTAGGATGCACTTGGGCAAAAAAAAAAAAAAAAAAATAATTAATAATCAATTAATTAATCAAACTTATTTAATAATCAACACTCAAATAGCTAAAAAGACTTATACAAACATCACCTTTTTAATAACAGGATTGTTTTTACTCCAGTTGGTGAAATTTACATTTAAATGGCAATTAATTAAAAAATATATGTGTTTCTTCTTTTTTCACCTGTTCTAGTTGAAATGTTAAAGCTGCTTTGAAACAATCTGTAGTGTGAAAAGCGCTATATAAATGAAGATGACTTGACTTGACATGAAATGTTGAAAATGTGTTTTCTTGGAAATATAGTTTAAATTAATGTTTTAGGCCTTTCCTGTGCGTCATAGGTACCTTGCACCCATTTATTCTTTTGTAATATCCCTTTAAATAACAAAAGCAGATCACTGATGACATCATCATTTAGGAAGTGACCATTTTTGGTTTGTAAACAATGGGGCAAAGGCAAACATATTTAAGTATTAGCAATAGATTTCATGAATTATGTCATGTTATTAGTAGTCTTATTTTCTTTTTCTTTTTGATATACTGAAATAAGTATGATAAATTTCAGTTGCCAGCTTTAGCTTTTTATTTCCATTCTGTTAGGTTTAATTATGTTCATTTTCTTGTCATTGTTTAAATAATCAAGAGTTAATTACATTTAACTGGCCAAACTTTATTGAAGAATATATCTCAAGGTCTAGTATTTCTATTTATTCCCTCAATGGTGCTCTTCTAAAGTTATTTTACAATTCTTGTCAGGTGTAGTACTTCTCCCACTGAAAGATGTCAACAGCTATCTTATGTAGTAATGTGTGATGTTAAAGACAAACATGAATGGCCACAGCAAAAGATGTGTCAGAACAAGAAGCACATGTCAAAATAAATCATTAATGTAAAAATATAATATTCTTGTGCTTAAATGACTCTTGCTTTGCTAAAAACAAAATTGTTAGTTGTCCTTTTGATAATTGCATCAAATAATCATTCAGACTCTATGGAAGAACCATTTGGTGTTTAGCCTACAGTAAGGAGCAGTAATACATTTCATTGAATATCTGGCCTGGTGTGCGTGTCCCAAAGCAAACTATGGTCGCAAGTTCTGTCGTTACCAATAGAGGTCAATGGGACTTACGACTGTAGCTGACTAACGATGCTTTCGGAAAACACACCCCAGAACTGCACTAGTATAGGCAAGTATAATAGACCTGAGCTGGTGTGATTTTGTCTTCCATTTGGGTAAGAGAACTTGTATGGCTTTCTATATCTCTCTAAGTAGGTTTATAGCGAGGGCCCCAGCAGTTCCCTACGCTTCACCAAACAATGTCTTTAAACTCCACTGTAAATCAGTGCCAGAGAAAGTGCAACAGCAAAATCCTGTTGAATTTATAGTCTTAAAGGCGTGTAAACTAATTTTGAAATACTGCACAAAAAGCTCTGAGCTTTTAAAGGTGCACTTTGTAATTTTCTCATTTTTTTTCTTGGTCATATTGAAGACCAATGTAGTATGTGCAATATAAATATATTGCCCTGACAAAACAAAGAGTTAATCACTTCCATCTTGCATCTTAAATGCAAAATTGTACCATGATCTCACTAATATTCATTTGTAAAGTGCACATTTTTGTATACATTTGTGACTTGGACCATAAGGGCCATGAGGGTCAATTTTTTTGAAATTTGACATTTATACATCATCTGAAAGCTGGATAAATAAGCTTTCCATTGATGTATAGGAACTATTTGAGTATCTGGAATCTGAGGGTGCAAAAAAATCAAAATATCAAGAAAATCGCCTTTAAAGTTGTCCAAATGAAGTCCTTAGCAATGCATACCCATTCACAAAAATACATTTTTGATATATTTACTGTAGGAAATGTACAAAATATCTTCATGGAACATGATCTTTACTTAATATCCTAATTATTTTTGGCATAAAATAAAAAATTGATAATTTTGACCCATACAATGTATTGTTGGCTATTACTACAAATATATCCATGCTACTTATAACTGGTTTTGTGGTCCAGAGTCACATTTGTATGGATACTGAAATGAAGAGTAGGCCGATAAAAGAATATGTAATTCTTGAAATGTATATAGGCTGATTTTTCTTGTACAAACCCGATTCCAAAAAAGTTGGGACACTGTACAAATTGTGAATAAAAACATAATGCAATGATGTAGAAGTTTCAAATTTCAATATTTTATTCAGAATACAACATAGATGACATATCAAATGTTTAAACTGAGAAAATGTATCATTTTAGGGGGGAAACAAGTTTAAAAGTTTTAAATTTCATAGCATCAACACATCTCAAAAAAGTTGGGATAAGGCCATGTTAACCACTGTGTGGCATCCCCTCTTCTTTTTATAACAGTCTGCAAACATCTGGGGACTGAGGAGACAAGTTGCTCAAGTTTAAGAATAGGAATGTTGTCCCATTCTTGTCTAATACAGGCTTCTAGTTGCTCAACTGTCTTTTTTGTCGCATCTTCCTCTTTATGATGCGCCAAATGTTTTCTATGGGTGAAAGATCTGGACTGCAGGCTGGCCATTTCAGTACCCGGATCCTTCTTCTACGCAGCCATGATGTTGTAATCGATGCAGTATGTGGTCTGGCATGTTGGAAAATGCAAGGTCCTCCCTGAAAGAGACGACGTCTGGATGAGAGCATATGTTGTTCTAGAACTTGGATATACCTTTCAGCATTGATGGTGCCTTTCCAGATGTGTAAGCTGCCCATGCCACACGAACTCATGCAACCCCATATCATCAGAGATGCAGGCTTCTGCACGGAGCGCTGATAACAACTTGGGTTGTCCTTGTCCTCTTTAGTCCGGATGACATGGCGTCCCAGTTTGCCAAAAAGAACTTGAAATTTTGATTTGTCTGACCACAGAACAGTTTTCCACTTTGCCACAGTCCATTTTAAATAAGCCTTGACCCAGAGAAAATGCCTGCGCTTCTGGATCATGTTTAGATATGGCTTTTTTTTTTACCTATATAGTTTTAGCCGGCAACGGCGAATGGCACAGTGGATTGTGTTCACCGACAATACTTTCTGGAAGTATTCCTGAGCCCATGTTGTGATTTCCATTACAGTAGCATTCCTGTATGTGATGCAGTGCCGTCTAAGGGCCCGAAGATCACGGACATCCAGTATGGTTTTCCGGCCTTGACCCTTACGCACAGAGATTGTTCCAGATTCTCTGAATCTTTGGATGATATTATGCACTGTAGATGATGATAACTTCAAACTCTTTGCAATTTTTCTCTGAGAAACTCCTTTCTGATATTGCTCCACTATTTTTCGCCGCAGCATTGGAGGAATTGGTGATCCTCTGCCCATCTTGACTTTTGAGAGACACTGCCACCCTGAGAGGCTCTTTTTATACCCAATCATGTTGCCAATTGACGTAATAAGTTGCAAATTGGTCCTCCAGCTGTTCCTTATATGTACATTTAACTTTTCCGGCCTCTTATTGCTACCTGTCCCAACTTTTTTGGAATGTGTAGCTCTCATGAAATCCAAAATGAGCCAATATTTGGCATGACATTTCAAAATGTCTCACTTTCAACATTTGATATGTTATCTATATTCTATTGTGAATAAAATATAAGTTTATGACATTTGTAAATTATTGCATTCCTTTTTTTTCAAAATTTGTACAGTGTCCCAACTTTTTTGAAATCAGGTTTGTATTTATAATGTTTTTTAATGCATTTATTTTAACATTGACCTAAATTAATATAAATTCTGTTTTGTATTATTATACTTTATGTATGAATACCTACAAATACAATTGAGATCACCACGAAAATTGAAACATTTGTATCTGCTGAGGCAGAAACTTTGAGACGCAGTGCATTGAGTGCGTGTGTGTGTGTGCTTTGTCTGATTTTAAAATGAAGCTAAAAACCATACCAAAGCTTTGTGAAAATCAGTTCCTATCCCCCTGAGGATTTTCAAAGGTAAGCTCTCTTTTTTCAGCCCGAATTTTTTGAAGCACATTTAGATTTACAATGACAAATGCTTGAAGATTAGCTCTCCGTAAGCCAGCTCTTATGAAAATTTACAGTTCTGCATTAATATTAATGGATTATTTTCACCTGCTCGGTTTCATAAATAAGCAGAGTTTTTGTCAGGCCCTGTGTAGATCACCTGGATGGTGCTAACCTCAACCTGTCGGTCTTCAAACATCCATTTTGTGAATTAATTGGAGAAATTGCAAATCAGGTAGCTGGCCAAATAATTCATTGTCAGATCCAATCAATACACAGAGTAAATCAACTCATTTAATTTATAAATGATCTTAAATAGATCAAGCGACCAATTAAACAATTAGCATACATTTAGCGATTAATTAATAAGAGCATTAATCATGTCATTACAGTTGAGATTTTTGAAGGCAGCAAGTTTTTGAAAGTGCCAGGCGTGCCGGCGCGGAGGCAATACGTTATGTGCAGAGAGTGCAGCCAGTGACACAGAGAGATTTACTGTGCTAAAAGCAATGCAATTAGGAGAGAGGTTGAGAGGCTGGAGAGGGTATGCGTGCAGTGTTAAAAGGAAGAGAGATTTGACAGGCGTGGACAGACTCTTTTCTGCTGATGAAAAAATATACAAAATGGGCCCTTGTTAAAGTACACTCAGGATAATTTGCAAAGCAAAGTGGCCTTTACAAAAATGCTTTTAAAAAGTTTCTAGGTTAACTTTGAAGTCAAACATCAGCATAGATTAACAAAATGCATATCAAAGCTTTATCATTCAAGAGTTTTGAGGCTGAAATATTTTGCTTGATGAATCTGATAGTGCTGTAAAATGGATTAATCACATTTAACATAAACGTGTATATATATACACACACACACACACACACACATACATATTATATATATATATACACACATATATATATTCTTATTCTGTGATAATTTATTTACATTATGTGATATTTTTATGTTGTGAACATTTTGGATTTTTTATTTAGAAAACAAAAAGGTTTAATCTACAAAGTCAAATGGAATGCAAAAATTTTTAAGCTTAATATCTCAAAACTGCTCAGAATGCAGATAGAACCTTATAATTCCACTTTGGTGATATATTTAGTTTTATTAATTTAGTGTTGTTGTTTTTTTTTTTTTTTTTTAATATTTCTATTTCAATTTCAGTTTTGGTAATTCTAGTACTTAAACATATTTTATTTGTTATTTTCCAGTTTTTTGAAGTTTAAGGGCCCTATCATACACTTGGTGCCAGGCACAACGCAAGTGTTTTTTGCTAGTTTCAGCCCGACACAGTTATAATTTTCACGTCCTGCGCCACATTGTTTAAATAGCAAATGCATTTGCGCCCATATGTTCCCATGGGCGTGCTGGTCTGAAAATGAGGCATGTTCAGGCGCATTATTGGCGCGTTACTATTTTGAGGCAACTGAAATAGACTGCGCCACTGACCAACAAAAAGCTCATCTAAAGTCAATGGCGCAGTATTTATTTATTTTTTTTGTTATTTAAAGAGCGCATTAGTAATATGCACCAATAGGCGGGTGCACAACACGTATAAACACTCTGCTTATTACACACACAGGGACACGCAGCAGCACACAATCATGCCAAATATTAAAAATAAAAGGATTACAATGTAAAAGATTATTATTGTGTGCATAAAGATAAAAATGCTTTGGTGGAACCTGGCCTTTCCCGTGGATGGTCTGCTTGCGCTTTTTAACCTCATGCACGAGCAGGTCCATTTCCTCACTAGAGAAGTATTCAGCTTTTTTGCTTGCAAATTCCAGCATGTAAATAGTGAATCCGCCATGGCGTGAGCGCAACTGGCTTTTAAAGGGAATGGGAGATGAGACTCTGATTAGTTTACTGCACGTTACACCCAAAATACACCCATTACTCATTGAAAGATTAGGGAAAAACCTTTTTAGACCATGCACCGGGTGCTCCGACCATTTTTCCCATCCTTAAACTAGCAAAAGTGGATTTGGACATGCCCTAAGCGCACTTGCGCCATGTGGTTAGGCCCTAGTGATCTTTAGTGACCCGGGATGTCATTCACTACCCTCCTCCTTCATTTTTTAAAGTTAGAAATCAACCTTCTTGGTATTCCTCAATCAATTCATTATAAAGAATATAACAAGAAAAAAAACATAAAATTATAAAAGAGTGCCTGTTTTTGTATTCATTTTTTTGTAAAAATTGTATCGGGTCGCTATCGACCCGAGGTGTGTATACGTGTACGTATATTTTTTTCTGCACAGCAATAATTGAATCTTAGATGACGGAATAAGTGCAATTCACTTTTATTCCACAAGGTGGCAATGTCTGATACACAATGATGAAGTGACGATTCATTCAGACAAAAAACGAAAGAATAAGCAAAACATGAAATGGCTCAGCGATTTACTGCAGAGCAAGTACTGAACGCAATGAAATATGACTGTAACTGTCACTGGATGGATCTGGTGAAGCTGTTAGCGATCAAAATATTGATTTTGAAGATGCTGAAAATTATAGAGTTTTGAGAATATGTTTGAGATCGCGAATGGGCTCATATTCGCGACCGCAAACATAAAACTAGCCTATTATTTGCTGAATTTACTGGGAAATGAGCTCTGACGAGGACAGTGAAGGGCCCTTTCAAGCTCCAAAAGGTAAAAAAATATAATTTATTTTATTCTTCTGTAATTGTTACTCTAATATCAGAGGAGTTTTATATTATCACGACAGGTAGAGATCCATCCGTGTTAGAAATAGATCCGGGTCGATAAAGACCCGAATATGTAAGAATGATTGGCAGTCATGCATTTAAGGGTTAAATATTAGTTCTGTCATGAAACTCTAGATGGCGCAGGCTGATGGGTGTGCTGAAAATTAAAGCATTAACTACTGGCACAAGCTTATTGGTCCATTTCACATCTGCAGCCAATGAACTTGTTGCTCACACATTTAAGAGTCTGGTTACATTCATTATAGCAGTTTGCAGCACGCTTCAGAGTTCCTCTAAAACCCTTCACCTTCCCCAGCTCCACCTGTATAGACTTGCTATGGGTTATTGATATATGCAATATTTCTTACTCGCAGCAGAGTATCGGCATATGTATTGGCATGAGCAAGTTCCTGTACTTGCTCTGCAGCAGCAGCAATAATCATCAGCAGCAATAATCTACAACAACAGCAATAATCTACAGCAGCAGCAATTCAGCAGCAGCGTAGCAGTTCTATTCTGCAAAGACCAAATACATTAACATTGCCATATCTCTCTCTCTCTCTCTCTCTCTCTCTCTATATATATATATATATATATATATATATATATATATATATATATATATATATATCTGTGTGTGTGTGTGTGTTTTAGTTAACAATAACAGCACTGTCTAAAACTTAAATTTGTTCAAACATTGAAATCTACATGATGTGAGCTTCTGTGGTAGTGCCAAGTGTCTAATGCTCCAGCTTTGAAGGCTGGAATGGAAACAGCAGTTCTTTGTGAGATCATACTGAGGGCCCACCCGGGAAACTTCTGTGTTCTCGCTATTAAACTGTCAAGTAAATAATTATTCTACTTATGTTATTTAAGTCTTCCATTTTTAGCTCAAAGTGGTGTAAGTGTTGAACTTTCGACTGTGGCACGCATTGATGAGACGAGCCGAAAGGAATCTAGATGTCAGAGGTTGAAATGTTCAGAGTGGGAAAATCTGGCTACTTGTTAATGTTTTGTACATTTGACACTTGCAAAGTGTGAAGCCACACCTTCGACAGTGTGAAAAAGATAGTAACAAACTAAAAGTTAGTTTTTTACAGAGGCAAAACCACACAATCTTTTGCTGACATCTTTCAACACATCAGCATGATTGAGGAACATGCCATTTTTTTAAAATAATCGTTGTAGTATAAATGTATTGTATTGTATAGAATTATCTTTATGTTACTGATCTGCATATAAAAATGTCTCTGTTCACTTGGCAGTTTGAAGAAACTGCATTACTGCCTGCCAAACGTGCAACTCAAAACCTGATTTTGAAAAAAAAGAGCTAGAGGAAGGTGATACATTTCCAGCACATCCTGAAACAGTTCATGATAATTTTTTGTTAATTAGGGGATGAAATTTAGAGATGTATGCGCTTTTACTTTGGCTGAGGTCATCTGAAGTTGTGCAGTGCAGCTGCAGTGTATGAGAATCAAGCATGCTGCCAGAAATCTGCCTCCACCAACACACACTCATGACAACTCGAAATAATCTGTAAGAAAATAATACTCAAGCACTGTAAAAGATTCTGACACACTCAACACATTAGCTTCTCTCCTGTATGATTTCATATGAGTCTCTTCAGACATTCAAACTGTACATGATTTATGAGCTTCTACAACTTTTGACCTCCTGAACTCCTTTCCACAAATTGATCATAGAAATAAAAACAGTATAAATAAACAGTCTTATTAAGTGCTAACAAGTGCAACCATAATCAAAGTACTCTCTTTCAATATTCAAAGTGCAAATAGAAACCAATTTTTTCTTCAAGCATGATCCAGAGCTAGAAGATGGTTACAACTACACAGCCCAGCCTAAGACAGCTTTCATATTGGGAGATATTTGTATGCATCAGGGAGCCACTTTCAAAATGGGGGGAATTGAAATCACATTTAAATGCGCAGTCGCTTTTTACTTTCGCACTCGTGTTTTACTTTCGCTTTTGCAATCGCGCGTACTCTGTGAATAGGGAGTGGTGGTGTTGAGCGCACATTCTACAAGATAAGACATTTGTCAGATGCTTAGGCTCTGTTGTGCAACGAATCCTCTGCCATGGTCTTGTCAGTCATCTCATTACTTAAAACTGCAGTCTGCGATTTTTCCTCTTTGTCGCCATCTCTTGTTTAAAACCTACAGCTCGTCAGCGCGGATTAATCTAATTCTTGCTGTCAGTCACCGCACCGGTTTGGATACTGTACTTCAGAATCACAGATTCAACGTCTTGAAAGTATGACCAATAAAAGAATTTTCACTGGAAAATATCATCTGAACAAGTGAGTAACATGTTTGCCACTTTTGTTCTGATCAACTGAGGAAAAAAGCATTAGGCCTACAATAAATCGCGCTGCCAGTGATGATTAAATCTAACAATCGCTTAGTTCGGATCATGCCAAACTGTGCAAATTATTATTACTGTTATAATGTTCTCAAATTGTTAATGTGAACAACATCAGCATTACTATTACTATGTGTATATTAGCCTTACCTGTAGATTTCAATTGCTGTAGCCACTCCCCAGTCCAAAGTCTTTTGCTTTTTGACTACGGCTGAATCTCCAGTTGTCACTGATGATTGTCATTTGGATCTCTCTGAATTACAATCCGCCATCAAAATGACAAGTTTAATTATTTAAGCTGCTGTTTGAAAAGGCTATAAATGATCTGCTACAAGCAGCGTCCTCACGTGATAAAACTGACTAGCCTGAATGGGACTAATTCCTTTCTGTTTACGGACGTGACGTAATGACGCACAGAGGAACTGCTGCATGCTCAAATTTCCTGTGGAAATCCGCCATGTCGCTTTTATTATAAAACATTATTACAAGCTTACCGTTGTGAATCGAGCTAAGATAATGAGATAGTTTTGAACACTGGCTGGTTATGTACTTGCTCAAAAATTGATTTTGGATCATTTTTAACCAAAAAAAAGTTGCAGACTGCAGCTTGCAGCTGGACTACTGGCGACGAAAGCAGACTGAGTGGTTGGCTCATGTCGACAGTGTCCAGGCGCGCCATTGGCACGGTGGACAGGGGGTCAGGACCCCCGCAGTTTTGAAAAGACAGAAATCGACCCCCGCACTTTTGATAAGGACTGCTTCAATCAGTCACAATATATCATCTTTTAGCTTAGGATATTTTCTTTCAAATGAGACCATTTTCACATTTCTGTGAGCTTTCTTTTGTAAATAATCAACTGTTTTGTCACAGATGTGAAAAAGAGGAAATATGCTCTTGAACGGAGAAACACACGATCTCCAACCCTAGCACACATACATCTCGGAGACGTCTATTTGATGCTTGTGTTTACATCTGGAAGACGTATTTTTTAGAGTGTTTGCTCATCTGCAATACGTCTATAGAATGTTTCCTGTCAGATGTCAAATAGACGTTTAGAAGATGTATTTAAGATGTTTATGATTGTAAAACTGACATCTTAAAGATGTCTATCAGATGTTTGTAAACAGCAGATGCTTTCCAGATTAAGTGATTGTGACGACCAGGGCAGGCGAGAGCCGTGAGGGAACGGCGCGAGGCCGGGGGTGCGAGTGTTAATGAGCATCACCTGGGAGGCGCACCGGCCTTGAGTCCCTCACGGAGGAGCTCCGGGAGCATAAAAGGAGGAGTGACTACAGTGAAGGACGAGAGAGGACCAGGCCTGGACTTTATTTTATGTTTTATTATGTTTGGAAGTGAAGTGAAGACCGCGAGAGGCTGCCCGAGCTCCGCAGCACCGCGATCCCCCTCAGCAGCGAGGGCTCTCCGACAGCATGTCCCTCCTTCCTCCTGGGTTTTGGCACCAATGTAATGTGGTCAGTAGATGTGGGAAGAAGGAGGCGGGAACTGGCGAACATTCAACAAAACTTTAATTCAAAACAAACAAAGAACAAAACGGAAGTAATGCCGGCAGACCCACGCGGACGTCTGGCGGCCACACAAACATAATAAAACATAAAATAAAGTCCAGGCCAGGTCCTCTCTCGTGGTCCTCCCAGGTGAAGCTCATTAACACTCGCGCCACCGGCCTCGCGCCGTTCCCTCACGGCTCTCGCCCGCCCTGGTCGCCACAGTGATCTTTAACAGACATCTTGCAGACGTACGTGTGCTATCTGGGAAGCAATCGATCACAGCGTGCTAACGTTTTAGGACAGGTCGAACATTAGCGTTTGTCAATCAAGCCAAACCGTCCATTTAGAAACCGAGAAATTTGACACTTTACAGTAAGGAGGCTGATCTCTCAGGTTGACACGCGAGCTGGCTTGACTGAAGTTTTCGTGAGGATTTGTAGTTTATGGACTGTTTTGATTTCGGTAATCTATAAAAGAGATATCTAAGATGGCATCTATAAAAGTGATATCTAAAAGCGAAACGAAAGTTATTGCCTCGACCGGCGACACAGTGGGGAGGACGCACGAGAGGAGACCTGCGTGTTTAATTGGTATGTGTATACTGTAATACTGCATTTACAAAGCTTATCAGTGGCATGCACTTTGATCACGAAAGTGAAAGTGCCCTTTGCGGTCGCATCTTGGTGCCCCCAACGTTCCCATTTCTCTCGATGTGAACCGTGAGCTCCAGTACATTACATTACAAAAATATCTTAATTTGCGTTCCAAAGATGAACGAAGGTCTTACGGGTGTGGAACGGCATGAGGTTGAGTAATTAATGACATTATTTTCATTTTTGGGTGAACTAACACTTTAATACCAAGTGTAAACAGGGCCTTTAATGAATCAAAAGTTTGAAATTAAAAAACAGCATATATTTGAAATCTTTTGTATTATAAATATCTTCACTGTCACTTTTGTTCAAATTAATGCTGCTGATTAAAAGTAATATTTTCTTAAAAGAAAAAAAATTACTGACCCCAAACTTTTGAATGGTAGAGTATGCTGCTTATCCCATTTTTATTCCCATGTCTTTTGGTTGTCAACAACACCACTGTGCTTCAGATCACCATTTTTAAGGATATTCTGATTGTGCTGTTGCAATTGTGTTTTAAACCGGCCTTGAGCGAGCTTGTCGTCAGCAGGACCATCCCCAACCATGCGTGGTATGGGGTTTTCTGCTCTAATCACGGAGAATCATAAGACGTATTTCAATTTCCTTTGATCCTCATCGGTGGTACAGCTGGAAACCTGATCATTAAAAAGGAATATTACTGGGCAGGGGTTTTCTTGGCATTTTTGCCTCGTGAATGTGTGCTATATTCGTTTTTTATTTCTGAACCAGGTCTTCACAGAAACTTCTTTCAGAGTTCAAAGCGTTACAAGATTGGCCTGAATGTGATTTGAGGATACTAGAAAGCTTTGAAGTTCAAATTACTGTTTGACTTTAGAAAGGGAGTTAACAGTGTTGGATTTTTTGCAACAGTAACATTTGAGAGGTGAACAATGTTGGTTTTGAGAGCCAAAGAAACAAGTGGCATTGAAACATTATGATGCATTAACATGCCTTTAACTTGTGGTCAAAAATATTTACCACCAATAACATATAAAATGACACCTTGTCTATTATTAGATTGGTTTCCTCTCAGTAACATAATGAAACTATTTTTTTTCTCTCATGGGTACTAATGTGTCAGCAGACAATGTCGGATCAATACCGAGCCATGGGTCTATCGAGCATAAATATATTTCTTGGCCCAGAGCTGCAATTTTGTAATTCAGACTCAATCTCAATTTTCTGGCTGGCAAAGATGCTCTCTAGTAAGTCCATCTCTCTCCCCTGCTTTCCATAATCTACCCTCTGTTTTCACAGGAGACTCCACGCGGTGACAAAGGCGGCGCTGCGAGAAGAGCAGATAACTGCAGATGAACAGTGTCAGGTAAAGTGTGATCAAAAGACGGTTAATGTGTTTTATACCAGCGTGCCTGAAGAGCGGGTGAATACTCAAATCACTCAGTGTCAGGCAAATATTCCTTAATAAGACTCCCCGCTTCTCTGCACATGCACACACACTTTTCCATGCCACTCACATAACATAAAGATAAAACTTTAAGTCTCCTACATTACTGTATCTTTACACTTTGCACACATTGATAATTTTCTTTTACTTTTACAATCAGACGTACATGTTTTCATGTCTGGAATAATAAAACTGTGAAATCTCCCATAGACTTAAATGGAAAGAAGGATGTAAGCCATATCTAGCATCCAGAATATCACAGAGAGGCCTTTTTTTTGGGTTTATAATCAATTCCTTAGCAAGCATGTAGTAATGTGTTCTCCCTATCAAGTACCCAAATCACCTTAGTATAGTGGCAGCAGCAGGTTACACTTTATTTTAAGGTGACAAAGTCACTCAAATAAGTACTGAGTAATATTAATTAACTACATGTACTTACTATATAGTTACGGTTAGGGTTACTGTTTACTGTTTAGGATTAGTTAATTGTGTAAATGCATAATTATAGTAAGTACATGTAGTAACGTGTAACTATGTCACCTTAATATAAAATAAATGTGCAGCAAACTGATTCTCCTGGCTGAAAGAAATGTTAATGGGTACTTCATTCAGTGCCTGATCCTGCGAAATGGCTTCATGATGTACATTAACATTCATTGGGGTCAGTTCTTTCTTATTTTAAATCCATATTAAATTAATCAAAATTGACAGTAAAGACACTTATAATGATACAATTATTTTTATTTTAAATTCTGTTCATCAAAGGATCCTACAAGAAATGATTCCACGCTTTACACACTTCATTAAGCAATACAGCCATTTTCAACTAATAATACTAATATTAAGAAATGTTTCTTAAGCATGAAATCATCATATTAGAATGATTTCTGAAGCATCATGTGACACTGAAGACTGAAGTGCTGAAAATTCACTATATTTTTAATCCTATTATTGCAGCCTTGGGCCACTTACACACTGTGTGCCCTATAATACACCCGGCGCAATGCGACGCAGCGCAAGTGTGTTTGCTAGTTTGCGTTTGGCGCCATTCGCGTTTTCCCGTTCAGCGCCAGTAAATGCATTTGCGCCAGTTAGTGCGGCCATGGGCGTGCTGGTCTAAAAAAGAGGTGTGTTCAGGCGCATTGCTATTTTAAGGAGCTGGAAATAGACTGCGCCATAGACCAACTCAAACCTGGTCTAAAGTCTAAAGTCAATGGCGCAATACTCTGGGCGCGTCCACAGTGCGCATTGACTTTGCTTATTACACACAGGGATGCGCATCACACAAACATGCCAAATATTAAAAACAAAAGGATTACAGTGTAAAAGAATATTATTGTGTAGGCTAACGTTACATAAATATAAAAATGTAATGATGAATAGTCATTGCGTGTATTAGAATTAGGCTACCTATTTTCAATTCAGCCTATTACTACTGTGGCGACCAGGGCGGGCGAGAGCCGTGAGGGAACGGCGCGAGGCCGGTGACGCAAGTGATAACAAGCATCACCTGGGAGGCGCACCGGCGCATCTTGCTCTTAAAGGGAATGGGAGATGACACTCTGATTGGTTTATTGAACGTTACGCCCATTACTCATTAAGAGAATAGGGACAACCCATTTCAAAAATGCGCCCGGCACACGGACCATTTTTTCGTCGTTAAAATAGCAAAAGTGGATTTGGACACGCCCTGAGTGCACCTGCGCCGTGCGCTTTACACTTTGCGTTTAGATCGTTAAAATAGGGCCCTGTAAGTTTCAGGAGTGACAACCACATTTAAATGCGGAAGTGAATCTCCTAAATTATCGTTACATGTGTGTACATATCTTTACATGTGTGTACAGAACACGACTCACTCTCAAAAATGCAGTTAAAACTAATCATGGTATTGATATCACTGCCGACTCTATAGAACATTGGCAAGGAAAACAAATTTTACTATGGGCCACCGTACAAATGGGTTTAAGGAGTTATTAAAGTGAGCAGACATGAATCGCTAACTGTTCAGTGCACTAGCTTAGCATATCACTAGCTGATTTCACTGCTAGCGTAGCCTGTACCCAACGCAAATATTCAGTTATAGCTTTACACAGTGCTCAAAGTGGGGTAAAAGTGCCAGTCCCCCCTCAGTTGGCATCATGTTCGGGGTCGGGGCGGCCAGATTACCAGCAACATATGAGAAGTGCGTACCGGCCCACTTCGAGCACTGGTTTTATACATATTGCATGTTTTAGTTTGATCAGGCATTACAAAGAGCAACCCCCTGGGGTTCTAAGCAAATTCGATCGAACAGACGGACTGAATTGTGCAAGCAGCAAACATATTTTCTTCAGAAAGTGTAAATATCTAGTGCATTTTTATAGTTCATACATTTCACAGGAACAATTTAGTGCAACTTTGTGTTTTTGTGGGTCTTTTTTTCAATCTTTGCAACTATGTAAACGTTGGGTTGTACATGGTAGCATAGATTATGTGGGGTTTGTAGTGTGGTTTCCAAGTATTCATGCCTTATAGGAGACATTTTGAAAAAGAGCAGTGTTGAATTGGGCAATAAGGCTGTTTCTTTTCTTCTTTGTGGTTTTGCTGTCTGTCTGAAGTTGTCAAGCATACCATGTTGTCTTGTTTTCCCTCTCGCTCTAGTCCCCACAATCAAAAGCATCCTTGGTAATTTCTCTCCTCAGCACTGAGTTGGCCGATTTGGCTGATATGATGTGACTTGATGGAAATAAATCTCAGTTTTACACCAAAACCCCCTCTGGTTTTCTTCCTCCTCAATGCCAGATAAAAGCTCAACTTGTGAAGGACGTCTAGACTGACAGCTCAAGCTCTGGTCTGGGACTCCGTCTTCAGCGGGGTGTTTGCAAGTGCGAAGGTAAGGTGTGTTTGGGAAAACTTGGCCCTCACCGCTCACCCATGCCAACTCAAACTGTTAGCTGCCGACGCTGTAAGATGTGCCCACTGGCATCAGCTGGGACCCACTTACCGTATTTTCATTTCGTAGAGTTTTTTGAGGGAGAGAGATTGTAGGATAGCGGTAAGTACGTGGGGATGTAGCCTCCTTTCGGTTGTCACAACTGGTAAAGGCTTGACTTTGAACTGTGGAGAGAGGAACCTAATTATACCCCACCTGTGCCCGGCTGCAGGGGGAGAGAAGGTGGAGATGAAGCTGTTAACTGTCTCGCAACTGGCACCACCCTGTGTTTGTATACATCTGTGTCTTATTTCCCTCTCTGGCACAATCAGTCCAGGAAGCTAAGCAGGCATGACCGCATTTGGCTACTTCCAAAGACTTTGGCAAAGTTAGACAAGGAGAAGGCTGAGTAATGGAGAAGGGTGGGAGGACATGGGTGCTGTGTGTTTGTGTGTGTGTGTGTCGCCGAGAGGTGTATTGTTTGTTTTTTTTCTCCCTCTCTTGCTGCTTTGGAAATGCTGGTACAGCAGAAAATAATTGGTCCAGCTCTGTGTGGAATTGAGGGATGGAGTTACAGTGTGGAAGATGAGTCTATACTTGTGTGTGCGTGTACGTAATTGTGTATTTGTGTGTGTGTGGAGACTCGTGAGATGTTAAAATGCAGTTTTCTGTCAGAACAAATCAAAAGCGTCTACCTGGCATTGTAAACAGGCTTGAGTGACATCTGACTAATAAGGAAACGCCACCGGTAGAAAGCACCTGCAGTGTCCTCGGCGTATCTAATCGTCATCTTCGGCGAGGCAGGGTAATTCGGAGACACCGTTGTGGGCTGCTTTCGGAGCCATTCTGCCGCTCTGAGTCCATTATAAGTCCTGTCACATTTCGACTGCTTGATGTGCATCTACAAAAGGCTCACAAGCTCCAGATGGGAGTGACATTCACATTCATTGCCTGTAAGGAACTAAATAACAACAGCGAAATAACACGAAGAAAAGGATCAAGGCTTAATTAAATGTTTATCTTCGACTATTTCGGAAAAATACTAATTAGAAAGAAATGATAAGTTGTTTTTCCTCTGTTTGGCTGTTTATGTAACAAATTGCAGTAAAAAAAAAAAAAAAACATTAAATGATTCTAAAATGTTAAATTACAACATTAGAAATACTCAAGAGGAAGTGTGTGATTGACCTCTCTAAAATCCAGTGTCACTCTGATCCAATTATTTTCCCAACCAACAAAGTTGCACATTCACATAAAAAAACACGTTTTGTAGCTTAGCTTATAAACATATTAAACTTTAACATTTGACTTAACATTGATTTAGAAATTCTATCACCTCTATCAGTCATGTTCCAATAGAACTACAACATAGAACTTCCAAAAGCTACTTCTCACCCCAAATAGGGTCATACACAAAGATGTTCACCAAATCCGTGCATACTTTATAATAGGGATGAGCCCATTTCATTTGTCCAGATATTGTCAGCTTTCATTAGTGTGTCTGGAACTGGTGGCAGGCACAGCTTGTGTGCAGGTTGTCAGAGCCATTTACAACAATGGCCAGATATGAACCCCAGGCATGTTTCTCAATGTAAATTACAACATCTGTCTGTATCCACCTGTTCTCAACTTCCGCCCGTGTGCTTAATCAAAAAAAAAAAAAAAAAAAGATAAGCGTCTCGCAATGCAATTAACCATATTGTAGCTCGTCTGCATGTGTTCGAGAACACACTGTGCAGAATATAACAACAACAAAACAAGTGGGAACAAAGTAAAATTGTTTTGTGTTGTTTTTGCATGTTTTTAAAGGGAAATTTTTTAGTATTTGTTAATATAAAATTAAATTTCATAAGATAACTGTCACGTGCAATTGTGGCAATGATGAGATGAGTAGGATGTGCAGGCATGTTACAGTTTTATTGAATACAAACTCAAAAACAACACTATGACTCCAAAACATGAACAGAGACCTGTTGCATGAAGCTAGCTGAACAAACTCTGAATTTCAGAGTAAGTTTAGAGTTGACAAAACCATACAAATCCAACCTGGTTTAGATCAGGTTTAACAGACTCACAACAGTAGGGTTAGAGTTAGGGTTAGGGACATCCTTTGTCTACTCAGGGTTTTGATCCAGAGTTAACTCTGAAGGACATGCACCTGAAAGTGTTACATGTGCAGCGAAGAGATGGCGCAATTCACTTCTTTGTTGAAGATGAAGAGATTATGAAAAATATGAATTTTAAAGGGGTGGTTGATTATGATTTCACTTTTTTAAATTTAGTTAGTGTGTAATGTTGCAGCATTAACAACATCAGCAAAGTTACAGTGCTTAAAGTTCAAAGCAAAGGGAGATATTTTCTTTTAAAGGTGCCCTAGAATTAAAAATTTAATTCATCTTGGCATAGTTAAATAACAAGAGTTGAGTACATGGAAATGACATACAGTGAGTCTCAAACTCCATTGTTTCCTTCTTCTTATATAAATCTCATTTGTTTAAAAGACCTCTGAAGAACAGGCAAATCTCAACATAACACCGACTGTTACATAACAGTCGGGATCATTAATATGTATGCCCCCAATATTTGCATATGCCAGCCCATGTTCAAGGCATTAGACAAGGGCAAAACGTCTGGATGTGCACAGCTGAATCATCAGACTAGGTAAGCAAGCAAGGACAATAGCGAAAAATGGCAGATGGAGCAATAATAACTGACATGATTCATGATATCATGATATTTTTAGTGATATTTGTAAATTATCTTTCTAAATGTTTCGTTAGCATGTTGCTAATGTACTGTTAAATGTGGTTAAAGTTACCATAGTTTCTTACTGTATTCATGGAGACAAGACTGTCGTTATTTTCATTTTTTTAAACACTTGCAGTCTGTATAATTCATAAACACAACTTCATTCTTTATAAATCTCTCCAACAGTGTCTAATGTTAGCTTTAGCCATGGAGCACTATCAAAATCATTCAGAATCAAATGTAAACATCCAAATAAATACTATACTTACGCGATTAGACATGCTGCATGACGAACACTTTGTAAAGATCCATTTTGAGGGTTATATTAACTGTGTGAACTTTGTTTATGCTGGTTAAGGCAAGCGCAAGCTCCGGGGGAGGGGAGCACGAGATTTAAAGGGGCCACGCAAGGAATCGGTGCATATATAATTATGGCTCAAAATAGGCAGTTAAAAAAAAAAAAAAAAAAAAAAAATCTATGGGGTATTTTGAGCTGAAACTTCAGAGACACATTCAGGGGACACCTTAGACTTATATTACATCTTTTAAAAAGTTGTTCTACGGTACCTTTAAAGAAATCACTTTTTAAGGACTACAACAAACGGCTGGTATGGACTACCACAAGCTTCTTCCCGGGTTAGTGGCATCACTAACCCTAAAATTTACATAAACCCTGCCCCCGAGAACACGCAACAAAGAGGGTGAGGCCATATTACTGCATTACAGTACGGAACACAAATGCAATAGCATGTCATAAAAGCAAGATGACAACATAAATTATAACCGTAATAAAACTAAACTATACCTGTTCTGTCTTCATGCAGCATATAATCTCTGGCTCTGTAGGCATCTTACAACAGTTCCAACACGAGCGATTTATAGATTATCATGATAGAATATGCTAATCATGACTTACTCCACATCAGCTACATAAATTCATCAACTAACCATTCAGAAATGCCCTGTTGCATTCTACATGTTGTCCCTTCTTCTTGAGTCTCTCCATCATTGTCCGACTCTGGTTTGAACATAGAAGGCTGAACAGTTTCTGACATTTTCACTGAGTCTGCATGAGGTAATTGGAGCTGCTAACATGAGCTCTTGAAAGTCCGCCCTCTTTCTTGGGAGCAGCAGCACATTTGCATTTAAAGGGACACACAAAAATGGAGCGTTTTTGGTCACCCTCAAAAAGTGACAAATTAACATGTTATAAAAAATGATCTGTGGCGTATTTTGAGCTAAAACTTCACATACACAACCTGGGGACATCAGAGACTTATTTTACATCTTGTAAAAGTGGCATTATATGACCCCTTTAAACACATTTACAAGACAGGAATAAAAACTGCTGCAGCAGTGAGAGTTTGTGAAGGCAGCTGAAAGAAAATGTGACTATATCAATACATGTGAATCAACTGAATTTCAGACCTTCGTTAATCTTCAGAACACAAATCAAGATATTTTAGTTGAAATCCGAAAGCTCCGTGAGGCCTCCATAGGGAGCAATGGACACCTTCTCTCTCAAGATCCATTAATGTACTAAAAACATATTTAAATTGGTTCATGTGAGTACAGTGGTTTAATATTTATATTATAATGTGAAGAGAATATTTTTGGAGCGCCAACAATAACAAAATAACGACTTATTTAGTGATGGTCGATTTCAAAACACTGCTTCATGAAGCATCGGAGCATAAATGAATCAGTGTATCGAATCATGATTCAGATCACGTGTCAAACTGCCAACGGCTGAAATCACGTGACTTTGGCGCTCCGAACAGCAGATTCGATACACTGATTCACTGTGCTCTGATGCTTCCTGAAGCAGTGTTTTGAAATTGGCCATCACTAAATAAGTCGTTCTTTAGGTTTTTTTGGCGCACAAAAAATATTCTCATAGTTTATAATATTACTATTGAACCACTGTACTCATATGAACTGATTTAAATATGTTTTTAGTACCTTTATGGATCTTGAGAGAGGAAGTGTCCATTGCTCCCTATGGAGGCCTCACAAAGCTATGGGATTTCAACTAAAATATCTTAATTTGTGTTCTGAACATTAACAAAGGTCTTATGGGTGTGCAACGGCATGAGGGTAAGTAATAAATGACATAATTTTCATTTTTGGGTGAACTAAACCTTTAAAGATTGAATTTTTTTAATAAAAAAATGTTCTACATTTATTTCACTATAAACTTCTTTAATTTGGTGTGAGAGATACAGGGGGAGTGGCTTTATTACATCAGATACATGTCACTTTGCTCACAGCTGATTGGTCCAGTTTTGGTTTTCAATATCTAACCCAGAATGAAGGTGTGTTTACGCCATATCGTAATTCCTGTAACTACGAGATTCTGGCTTGTAAAAAGTGCTCACATCCTCGTAAAGTTCATAATTACAGCTTGTAAGCTGGGAGTTTCCTGAACGCTCCCATGTATAACGTGGCCGCTGTACCACCTGACTGAGATTAATTTAGGCATTGATAGTTGTGCCATAGAAACACATAATTATATATATAGAGCACTTTAAGTACATTATAGAACTGTACTTTTTTTCACCTGGGACCATCACGATGAACACCACTAAAAACCAATCCACCTTCTTGAGCCCAAAAACCAGTTTGCCCAAACTAATCTGCAACTGAAACCGGCCTCATGCAACAGGCCTCAGAACAACTGGTGTAATGTGACGAGAACGGACAATGAACTTAACAAACAACAACTCAAACCATCAATAAAATGCAATGGTAACAATCTCAAACATAGGAAAGTGAACTAAAACATAAACCGACCCAAACCTAACACAATAACAGAATCCATCTGTTATTTTGGGTGTTCATGTTGCACCAGGGAAACATTGTTTCCAACTTAAATGTGTTACATTTCATAATATATTGCATTGTTATTATTTGTTACACATTCAAATTGGAAACAATACAAATTTTCTGTTTTACATTATATATTTACTATAATATATTTTCTATTTTCTACACTGTTAGCCTACAAAATAATTAATATTTATCTATATCTCTCCCTCTCCCCCTCTAACTTTAATTTCTGATAAATCAAAATATTCTAATGTTCTAATTATTAGTATTATTAGTGAGATATCCAGTCACATGACGTTTTTGATGCACTGTCCAGGAAATAGGTTCCAATCCACATTTTTATAATGCATTCATTCAGTTATTGATTTTTCTTCTGAGTTCATACTAAAAATTAAATGTATGTAAATGTGTTCATGTTTTTATTTCATTGCTTTAGACACTAAACAGGAAAAAAAACAAAAAAAAACAGAACAAGCGTAGTTAAACTCACAGGTCACTATTTTTATTTAAAGCACTCGTGCTGCTTACATGCCATAGCTGTTCCTATCCATCCATGCCAACCCTTGTTCCTATGCTCTTTTCTTTCTTTACCTTGAGCGTTTGTTTTCGTTTTACTCCCTTGAACCCTGCCACACGGGCGGTGACACACAGGGCCTGAGAGGGAAGATGGAGAGGTGGAGCAGGCCAGAATGATCACTATCATTAACATTCACCGCGGTTCACTTATCATCCCTGACTCCTGCGACATGGCAGCCATTACCTCGCGTCCGCAGGTGGAGCAGCACCATACATATTGCATTGTGCCAGTGCCGATTTATGTATCCAGTAACAAAAGGAAAGTCTAATGAAAAAATACAGGGGGCAATCATTTATGCTCCTTCGCTTCCTCTTCCACCTGAAGATGGGGGAGCAGCAGCCTGGACAAAGCGGGAAACACCAGTCGTGCTCTTTCCACATCACTCCCCTACGCTGCACTGTCAGTCAAATTCTCATTTGCAGAGCGAGCGAGGTTAACCTGCGTCAGTGCGTCAGGGCTGTGACAAGGGGCCTATCAGAACCCGGATCACTGTGTCAGCCAGAAAGGAAGAACAGGAAAGGTTGGTGTCTCAAACATACTTAAGAGTGTGTGAGGTGACGGAATGTGAAATCTCATTCACGTTTATTCAAATAAGGCGCATCAAGAAGCACCAGGCCAAGTTTGACATCTACGATGCCAACATCATTGGTTCTCATGTCTTGTAACCAATGAAGATGAGGCAAATTTGAATATGTACATTATTTAATCGATAAAAGGGAAATTTTCCAGTGAATAACAGCAATTTCTGCTGTTCCCCACACAAAGCTATCAAATGACTTCAGAAGACTTGGAATATTATCCAGCATAACATCTTCTTTTGTAGTCCACAGAATCATATGGATTTGGAATTAAATGGTGAGTTTTCATTTTCATTTTTGGTTCATTATGGTTGATTATGATTTACTTTTTTAACTTCAGTTAGTCTGTAATGTTGCTGTATGAGCATAACAACATCTGCAAAGTTACAACGCTCAAAGTTCATTGTAAAGAGAGATAATTTCTTTAACAGAAATCACTTTTTTAGGACAACAAACGGTTGGTAGGGACTACAACAAGCCTCTTCCTGTGTTAGTGACATCACTAACCCTAAATTTTACATAAACCCTGCCCCCGAGCCCATGTTGGGCTGCTTTAGAGAAGAGGAAGAGTTGTTGTAGTAGAGTGTTGTTGCCATGCGGTCATTTTACCCTGGACTGCTTTACAAACGAGGGTCAATTCAATGCTGGATTTGCACAAAAGATTAACATGACGGCACATGCAAGTCGATGAGTTGATTCAATTCCACAACAACTACATAAAATTATCCACTAACCATTCAGAAACGTCTGGTTGCATTCTAAAAGAGTCTCTCAATTAGTGTCCTACTCCGGTTTGAACAATGTAAGGCTGAACACTGTCACTGACTATCGTCATTTTGGCTGCTTGAGATTCTCCAGCTTTGTTGTTGTTGAGCAACCGAAGCGCAAGATGTTAAAGCTCCGCCCTCTTTTGGAAAGCGGGCCGGGAGCAGCAGATCATTTGCATTTAAAGGGAACACACACAAAAACAGCGTGTTTTTGCTCAAACCCAAATAGGGGCAAATTTGACAAGCTATAATAAATGATCTGTGGGGTATTTTGAGTTGAAACGTCACTGACACATTCTGGGGACACCAGAGACTTATATTAAATCTTGTAAAAGGGGCATTATAGGTCCCCTTTAAAGTCGTGATGTAACAAGTAGTGACAGATTTTGTCTTCCATATTGTGATTTGAGTAGGGAGGGACTTGGTTTTATCTGTCGGTTGAAGATTAGATGAAGGCAGATCTGAATGCAAGCTTTCAGTTAACTGTAAGATAGGGGTGGAGTTTAAGTGGAATAAATGATTGGAGAAGGTCAACATACATCTCCAAAGAGAAGTCCTGGAAGATTGAGTTGACATTTTGATCCATTTGGATCATGCCGACTTTTAAGTTCAGTGATTATAGTAGGTAAATGTGTTTGTCTGAAATGAGTCTTGCTTCAAATCAAAAATTCTGCAAAAACTACAATTTACTACAGTTGCTTTCAGGAGAACCAGGACTGCCGCTGGTGTCCCCTCAAAAACACAGATGCATTGAATCAGATGGTTTCTTGTTGGCATTTTTTTATTTTCTATTTGTCCTGTTCAACAACAAAAAAATCCCAACAACCTCTAAGCCTCTTGTATACCACTAGATAGTATAGTAAATGTAATACATAAATGCTAAAGGCATAAGTAAAAATTTCACCAAAATGATGAACATCGCAACTGCGTTGTTTCAATCCGTTTTTATTTATTACTGAGAAGAGTCTCCAAACACGCTGGTAACCTAATTCTACATGAGGCTGTGGACCAGTGTTGTTCCTCTGAGGACGGCTGTATAAATAGAATCCATAATGGACCAGAGTGAGATGCTATCATTTATCTCCGACTCTCACAAACACAGTTCAGGTCTCTCCTCATTTTCCTAATGATCTCCTTCTTTTTTGCTATGTGTTTTACTTTAAGGTGCACAGGATCCAAGCTTAATGGACACGATTTATCACCGGCTGATCCTACCCAAGTCCAGTTTATCCAGTAAAGTTGAAGAACAAAACAAATTGCCAAACCAAATGCATTTTTGTTGAGGGAATTGGATTATTTTTCAAATAAGCGAGGAAATGGAAAACAAGGGAAACACCGACCCTGATTCAGGTCTTTGAGGTTAAACTGTGTTTGTGCAGAATGCAAACATAATGAGTCAAGATGGGTTTCATTTGAAAGAAATTATTAAGAAAATCTCTTTCTTTTTGAAGGTTGCCTTATGAGTTGAGATTCTGATAATATAACAATGACTCCATGCCAGTCAGCTATCGATGGGAATCCTAAGGAATTTAATGATTCTGTTTCTGATTCCAAATGACAGTTCTGATTCCGTAATGATTCCATTAACAATTCTTATAGTTCCAAAGTATCAGTAACAAAGCAAAAACAATGCTACTTTTGGGAACATCAATTTATTTTCATTATCATTTGGACATTAAGTCAGCAGAGTTGTCTTTGAGACTGATGAGCTATTTTTTCTTTTGTCAAATGAACTTTGATAATTAATGTGGTTCAGATAACATAATATTTTAAATTTCTGTTGATTAAACCAACCGCCTTCATTGTATTAACTCAAATTTTTAATTCCAATGAACAATGATTTTAAGGCAACTAGGTAACTTACTTTTTTAAGTTAAACTAACAATTCTTCTTTACAGTGTAACACTGTCCAACTATTTTAGTATAGTGTTATAGTTAATCAAACCAATCATCATGAAAATGAATTATATAGAAACAGTTCTGAATTAGAACTTAACTGAATTTATCCCTCCATTTTGTTTTAAATGAGCATGGAAGGCATTTGGCTGGTTGCTTTTTCTCTATTGTTTTGACAGAATGTGGTCTCAGGTGATGTTTGCCTGTGTCCTTGAGTAACTCCTGGGGGAGTTTGGGTAAACAGCTTGTTGTTAACCCTTTAATTGGTGCACAGACACAAATGTAAATTTAATGTAAAGCACATGAAAAAAAAAAAAAAAAAAGAAAGACTCCAGCATTTGGTTACACTCTAATGACTGAGAGTCCTACATTACTCAGCGACCAACCCAAATTGCTTGTTTTAGCTAATTCACTTTGAAGGCTTTTTGTGCTACTCTTTAATTCGAATCGCTAATTGACTCAAAGTAGGATGCATCTCTGTGCCAGGGCCCATAGGCACTCAGCAACATGGAGCTGCAGCGAAAAGATTTTCAGAAGGATGAAGGGAAGGAGGGAAGAGACAGAGAGCAAAGACAAATCTCAGCCCGTACCCCCCGGGCAATGCCACGGCTCCATGCAGTAGATTAAATTCTGGCCCGGGCCCAAGTGAAGGCCTGCTTTTTAACCACTGATTCTCTCATTTGCCTTCAGAGGCCTGCGGCCTGGCAGGCTGTGCGGCGCATTACCAGCCTGCAGCAGCACTTAAAACACATTTTAGCCCAGGCTAACAGCTGGCATCCTGGCCAAGAGACTCGTCTCATGTGACGGAAAGGATCCTAAAGCGGGGAGGGGTGGGGGTGTGGGTGAGGGTAGCCAATCGCACGAAGCCTGGCTGAAATAATGATAGCGGCAGATGAATCTGATTATGTGTGTTCATGTAATTGTGATTCACTTAGAGGCCATGTTTTGAAATATATTTTTAATTTACATGATTTGGTTATGTCCCTTGTTCTTTTTATCTTTCATTTGTGGGTGGACACACATGAGAGACAAGACCGTTAGCAGGACCTGGGCTGTGAAAAATTGTCTGTGAGCTTATGGAGAAACTTTTATTTTACTTAATGTGTGTCTACCAATGGAAATGCAGTCAAAAGAAGCAGAGCGTGTTGCAGAGCAATGCACTAACAATTTGTCATATGTATACACACACACACACACACACACACACACACACACACACACACACATATATATATATATATATATATATATATATATATATATATATATATACATATATATATATATACAGTCAAGCCAAAATTTATTCAGACATCTTGAACATTTAATTCATTCATTTATTCACTACAGTTTAAAAAAATGTAATAAAATATGACAAGATCTCAGAGTTAAACTGTGTCAGAAAAAAAATATTCTTAATTATGTCAGATAACACTTAAGCAAAACATGGTCAGGTCAAAGTGTCTGAATAATTTTTGGTTCCAAATTTGTATCAATTTTACTGGTAGTCCACTGTATGAAGAATTTTTAGTTATTTTTCATACAATTTTTACTTTATTTTGCTATCCTCACTTGCTATCCACACTTCATAAATGAACTATAGTGTCCTGCACCCACTAATAAAAATATATAAAAAAATATAAAAAAATGTCTGAATAATTTATATATATATATATTATATATACACACACACACACACAAGCGAACTGATTATTATTAATAAGCTCTAATTAACTTATTATTCTTTAATAAAGTAAATATTTTTTGATATTTTATAAATATTAAAATTGTATTAAAATTGTTTAATTTTTGAATAAATAATAATTGTTAAATATTAAAATTCTAATAAAGTATGTATGTTTTTGTTTATATATAATTTACCAAAAAATTGCATTTATTTATTTATTGTAACAATTTATTTTAAGGTATAAGGTAGGCTACTTTATTATAAGATATGCTTGTTCCAGTGTAATATTAAATAAATTAATTTACTATAGAGTTAAGGTTAGGATTAAGGTTTAACATAGGAACAGTTGGATGTAATTATTCATAATTTACAATTATTACTATAGTAAGTGCATGTAAAGTGTAAAAAGGACACTGTAAAATACAGTTACCTTATTATTAGTATACAGTGTATATTAGATCACCATATATTTTTGTTGTAACATATATTGTTATTACAGGCACAAAAGTGTTTTATAAATTTATGTGGCAAAAAATTCATTTGTGAAAAATATATGTCGTTATTAACATTTTTTGGAACCCTCAGCTTGAATCGGTGTGCAGGTTCTGTATCTGTGTGTGTGTGTGTGTGTGTGAGCCAGTGACAAGCCAGTGATTGTCAGCAGAGTTATGCAGTGTTCAGTACAGCAGTCTCTCTCTCTGTGTCCCATGCCTTTGGTTTTCAATCTCATGCTTCACGTCCGCTGAGCCCACACCATCAGGGGCTCTTATTTACGACTGAGGGTCCTCATACAATCTCCCGTCAAGGGTCCAGACCAGGGCGGCCCTCCCTTCCTCTCTCCCTGGGTTCATCCTCTCTCCTGTTCTGTGTAGAGAGCTCATTATTGTCAGCTTCTCAATGCACTGCTGGACAGGGCTTCAGCTGAATCCAGTCTGGTATATTCAATTATTGTCCCTGTCCTGTGACATGTACTCTTTTTTATGGTGCTATTTTTAAAACGAATATATGTTGTGCACTTTTCTGAAAAGTCTCTGTCAGCATAGGCCCAGTTCTGTGTGTTTTGAGTTTGGGGCCTGTCTATATGAGTCTATATTAATGCTGCACTATCACATCAGTTTAATATGTAGTTATATTGTATGGTGGGACGCCTGGCTATTGATTGATGTTTAGTGTAGTCTCCTGGGGCCGGCGTGATTTTATTTAAGTGAGTGCACACATCATTTGCACGCTAAGGTTCAGCTAACTTGCTCCATATTCAGCCTTTTATAAAGGCACAATAAACAGCACCCTATCTTTAGAATGGGCCGTTATGAAATGTGTACTGTGGTGGACAGTAAATATGAGGTTGCCGTGACTGCCTGCAGAATTCACACACAAGGCCGCCTCGTAATGTATCGCTCTGATCTCCAGTCTGATAATGACTCTTGTGTGTGTAGTAACCAAACGTGACTTGCCATTTTTTAAATCTGGATGCTAAAGGATGCTGGACTCGAGCTTCAGGGGAGAGCAAAATTATCAGTGAATAATGACTTAAATTTTAGTCTGCTCCTCTCACAAAGCTATCGCATATATATTCAGAACAGGAGGTTATAAACTTAGGTCCACTGGAAATTTCAGGGGGAAAAATGTATAGAAAAAGACTTCTTTCTAAAAACTGGTTGGAAATCATGAGATTAATCATGAGCTATTGACAGCCCTAGCTTGAAGCAGTTAGAAATTAAAACTTGTGAAAAATTAATTCATTCATTCATTTGTTTATTTACTGATATTTATCAATCTCTCCTTCCTTAAAGTCAGCATGAAACTAAGTTACAATAATCTTTTCTTCCCTATTGCGATGTATATTCAAGTGAAACAGCCTCTCAAAGAATAAAAAATAGAGGGAGGGACTTGATTTTGTCCATCAGGAATTGATTGGATTTTTTGGTTTACCTATTGCTGTGATGTCATGTGAGTGACAGGTTGTCCCGCCCTCATGTCAGCAAACACATCATCAGAGAAGAGAAGAGAAGAGAAGAGAAGAGAAGAGAAGAGAAGAGAAGAGAAGAGAAGAGAAGAGAAGAGAAGAGAAGAGAAGAGAAGAGAAGAGAAGATATGTTAAAGAAGAGGGAGGGAAGTTATTTTAAACAAAGATTATGAAGGCACACAAATTTAATAAAAGATGATCACAGATTAGGGCTGCATGATTTAGCGCAAGATACGAAAAATAAAATTGAAATCGCGTTTAAACACGATTTCCTGGAATGACGCATGGGCAAGGCCCGGGATACGCTGCATGATTTTTGCTGTTCCAGATGAAAGATTGCAATCGTGAAACAATCGTGGCGATTTCTGTGATCGTGGCTCTTAATCGGTGGTCCTGTGTCGTACAGTGAGAGAGGTTCAAAGACGGCCGTTTTCCTGGTCTTGCGACCAAAGATAGCCTATGATCATTTTCTGACAGTGTCAGAAATTCAGCTCGATCAACGCACAGTGTGTGTTAGTGTAGTATAAATTGTATACATTTTGTATAAATTGTATATATTTTTATCTATAAAGGGTGTTAAAGTATATAAATACCTTTATATTTTATTGATGAATATGCGAGGGGATCCTCGATATCTCAGGGTCTCTGGCATCAAAAAGTTCGAAAATGTTTGGTCCTTTTTGGAATGTGAATGATGTGGTCACTATAAACTATTGTTACATGCCAAACATTTTTCATAAATGCATACTGTGGCAAGCAGGGTGGGGGCGAGAGTCGTGGGAACGGAGCGAGGCTGGTGGCATGAGTGTTAATGAGCATCACCTCTGCGCCACACCGGTCTCGTGTACCATGGAGGAGCTCCAGAAGGATAAAAGAAGTGGTGATAACAGTGGAAGATAAGAGAGGACCAGGCCTGGGACATTGTGTTTTGTTATGTCTATATGCAGATTCCTCTGTGAGAGGTTGCCGCTTCACTTTCGTTTTGTTGTTTGTTTATTTTGTCATTAAAAGTTTGATGAACGTTCGCAGGTTCCTGCCTACTTCTTCCCTTATCAACGGACTTTGCTACATCTACGTTTGTGTTCCACAGAAAACCGGTTTGGAACAACATGAAGGTAAGTAAATGACAGAATTATCTTTTTTTTAAAACTATTCTCAATGTCCTTGTGATGATTAAATCATAAAAAAAAAATGACAGATTGTGAACGTTTGACGTATCAGGCCTAAAGGTGAGCATCCCACAATGCAACAGCTCGCCACCTTTCCATTGGCTCTGAGCGGGAGCACGAATGGAGTGCCGGCCTCAAATAGAGGTGGCATCTGGTGCCCAATTTGTCATGCCTGAATTACCTGAGAGCTGATAAGAGCTGAAGTTTTAATAAAAGTTGGGAGCTGTAGATAGCTGGCTGAAGGACACTGATGAAGTGTCTTGGGGCCTATTTCCACCTCGAGATAAGGAGCTGAAGAGAGAGAGGAAGGTGGGTCGCAGGGCCAGAGATGTGAGTGCACACACTAATGTTCAGGGTGTGTGTTTTTTCTCTTTCTCCATTATCTCAGTTTGGAGAAGATAGTATATACACATATGGTGTGAACAAATAAATAAATAAATAAATAACAATCAGGATCTAAACAAGAAGAACCTGGGTGGATCTGGCGGTCTCTTGTGCTAATTTATACAGTTTTTTTTTTTTTTTTTTTTAGTCTTTTAGTGAAAATGTCGTTCAAATTTAGTCAAGATTTCATCATTTTATAATTATTATTTTTAGTTAATTTTACTTTGAAAAGACATTCAATTACATTTTAGTTGATAATGTGTAGAATGAGGATGAGCTTTAGTTTAGGATCCAGATCTCACTATTAACTAGCTGCTAGGATATTGGCTGTTTATTAGTACTTATAAAGCAGATATTAATGCCTTATTCTGCATGACCATATTCTACATCCATAATACTACCTAATACCTAAACTTATCAACTACCTTACTAACTATTAATAAGCAGTAATTAATAGTTTATTGAGGCAAAAGTCATAGTTAATAGTTAATAGTGAAAATTGGACCTAATCTAAAGTGTGACCGAAATGTTCACGCATTTTAAGAAAATTATAAACATTTAAACGTGTATCAAACATATAAAAGATTTATCAAATTTAGCAAAATATAACTTTACTGAGTTTGCTTTTTAGACTATTTTATTGTGTTTTAGAAACTGTTTACTGCATTATATTGTTATGGTAGCAACGTATTCATTACGTTACGCATTTTGACTAATATGTTCAACTGAACATTCATTTCATTTTCTGTGCAATTGTAAGTTCTAATACTGTTTTTTGGGGATAATGAATGTTTAATTTGGTTTGACAATAAATAACAAAACACAAAGCAACATGCTCACATAAAAATAATAAGGCAAAACATTTAGATGATCAAATGCAATGTCAAAAAGCATTTTAATAGGCCTATCTTGCAACTTTGTTTATTTTCATCATTCCATCAACAGTATATTTTAATTATTGCCATGATTCGTTTTTTCTGTTAATGTTACCAAGCATTAAAAAGTCAAAAACCCTTCGTTAACGAACATTTTCGTTAGTAATTTCCTTGATGAGATTAACACTGGCGGTGTCCTAACGTGTATGTGTCCCTCCCTCTCTCTCTCTCTGTTCCTCTCATTCTCATTCTGTGATTTGGCCTCCTGCCAGCATCTATAGCTCACCCTCAGCTGTGGCGGCAAACTCCAGATGTGCCAAAGGCGTGTTTTTTTTTTTTCTCTCTCTCTCTTTTTCTCCCCACGTGTGTTTGCGAGCGTGTGTATGTGTGTGTGTCTGCGTGCAGGTTTTGCCAGCTGACTGCACCGTTTGATAACCCGCTCTCTGGATGCCCATCACCGGCCGCAGAGATAGAATTAAATGATGATGATCTTCCCACGAGTTGGGTGCGGAAACAGCGCGTATAAATCTTGATTTCATCTCAGCGTGAGAAGTCTTTATCCATCATCACTCTTAATGAACAAGTCATTAGGCGCGATGAATGGCGCGCAGGGCCCCGACGTTCTCGCCGACGCTTTTGTTTGCGGCATTTCGGGGGGCAACTTCCGCGCCCTTTCGAGAGGGTCAAACTCATTGCTCCAGATGTGGGGGTAACCTATCCAGCTCCCCCTCCTCTGAGGTGCCCAGCATGTACTAAGCAGGGCTGGAAAAAATTAGAGTAAACAGAAAGAAGCCTGATTGTTCGGCCCTGAAGCTCCTGATGCGTTGACATAAAAGTCATTTTATTCATTTTAGATTTCAGTCGTCCTTTTTATGCTATTTTACTATGTTAAAAAATCTTGCTTAAGTCAAGTTTGGGTTTTTGGAATCAAGAAATAGATGGGAATATTTAACAAACTCTCATGGCAATTCGTAACTACTGGTGGCTAATTTGAGGGAATTTGTACAATCTGCTTTGTACGTTTTTGTAGGAAATCGCAAAATCATGAGTGTTGGAACATTTCACTCAAAAACCATCATTTACACTCTCATGTCATCCCAAACCTGTATGAATTTCTATCGTCAGTGTAACACAATAAGAAAACCTTTTAATAATGTACTGGATGATATTGTTATAAATTTATATATATATATATATATATATATATATATATATATATATATATATATATATATATATATATATATATATATATATATTTTTTTTTTTTTTTTTTTTTTTTTTTTACTATCAAAGGGCTTTCAAGTTTAAAAAAAAGAATGCAAAAGCACCAAAAAGTCATCCATACAACAATTTTTTCAATTAATCAGTTAAGTTCACAATAATGATTTGAATGAATGGTCTGAATTAGTTCCAAATTCAGTACAGTTATTCAAGATCCAGATTAGTTTGATTTGTGAATGACTCATTCAGAACTTTGTTTTGGTGAACCAGATCAACCAATTCATTGAAAATAATAATTCACTTACAAATGAAACATCACATCTACACAACAAGGAGAAAGATTCAGTCCCCATTCATTGTAATTGCAAAGGGGGAAAAAAACATAGAAAACTTTTTTTTTGTCTGTTTTGTGTTCTGCAGAGAAAGAATGTTTGGATAAGGGTGAGTAAAGGATGACAGAATTTTCATATTTGGGTGAACTAAATCTTGAGAGAGTTCAAGTGAAGTCCCAGAGTTCTGTGATGATATGAAACTACAATGAAAAACTCTACAGGGAACTTAAATGTTGAGCCATTCGGTCTCTGAGACAGTACCCTTTGTTGTGTTCAGTTACAAGGACCTTTAGTGTTTGGATATTTTCGCTTTTTCCTAAGCTACACAGGGTCTTCTAGTTAAAAAGTTTTGGCTATTCTCTGAGGCTCTTGTATTTGCAATCTAGATTAACTTAAAAGCCTTCTTAAAGAATTTAAGAGCATTTTCAGTGTAGCCCCAGGCTACCGAAAGCAGACGCTGTACCACCTGCATCAAATTTGAATGAAAACGCCGCAAGACTCTTTCAGCTCTGTAAAGTAGAATGATATTTATTTTGTGAAGGAAGATGCTTCTCAGAGTTGTTTGTCTTGGAAATGCAAAAAATAGAATTTGACACAGGGTAATTGCGTTTAACTTTTCATATGTTCACAGAGCATATATTTTCATTTGAGCTCAAAAACAGGGCACTGATTCTGACTTTACTTGTTAGTGACAGCTGCCATGTTTTAATGTCACATTCTCGTAGGCTTGTTGCTCTGAAGCCCTCAAGATCCTGCTGGGAATCACATCACTCAGTATGTTTGATAATATCTCTTCATCATTAAACTAGACACTGTTCATTCTTCAAACACCATTCTATTTCTCATGGCATTTAACAGTGGATGTTTTTTTCTTTGTGTCCCCCCCCCCCCCTCAACCTCCTTTCTCTATTTTATATGGCCACTGATATGACTAAATTCTTCATTTTGTAACTACATGTAACCCCTCTGGTTCTACTCACACTGCTCAGTGGGATTCGAACCAGCACTTCCGGCATGGGAGGTGGGCACACTAACAAAGACCAGGGGAGTGATTTTTACTCGCACAGCTCTTACTTGCTGGCCTACGTTACACTCACCCCCCAAACCTCACTCCCATCCGGGTCACGGCACCAATGTAACCCATCCTTCTGGTTCTACTCGCACTGCTTCGAATGGGATTAGAACCGGCGTTTCTGCCATGGGAGGCAGGCATGCTATCAATGACAATAAAGTCCACAGCCTCTAGCGTCAGTCACTAGTGTACCTCTTGAGGCCAGGGGAGTGAGGTTAACCCTCTGGAGTCTGAGGCTGATTTGGGGCTTGGAGATGTTTTGACATGCCCTGACATTTGTGCTTTTTTCAGTTGTTCATAAACATATTAATGACAAAAGTGTCATTACACTGTATTCAGCACAAACTAGGCTACAATAATATGTGAGGAACATGTATGTACATGTTTGTGTTTTTGAAGGAATAACATTTATGCGTGGTTATTGAAAAAACAAAAAACTGAAGTCACTGAAATAAGGCCAAAAAAAGTATAGTAAATCTGTGTTTACAAGACTTCTGGGTATTGGAGGTTGTAGACTAGAGTTTTTGCTTCAAAATTATGCTGCCTATTCCTTCATATAAAACAATATATTGATTTAGTTTTTGTAAGACACTTTTTGCCAAGAAACACAGTATGCAAGGAGGCGTGAATCACCACTGAAAATGGGCCATTCTCACCTGAGAAGACAAAAGAATTGGATAGTAATGAGTTGAAATGACTTGCATATTAATGAGGCATTTCAGTCAGGTAGGCTGTGAAAAAAACCTTCTGTGATGTCTCAAGCTCATCATGATATATTAAACATACAGAAAAATATTATTACAATATAAAGTAATGGTTTTATATTATACTTTAAAATATAATGTATTTCTGTGATGCAAAGAGTGTGAATATAGGCTTTTAGTTTAAAAGCATGCACATTTGGAGAAATATTGGATTCTCATATGTTTATGTAAATTTTCTGTACAGAGGAGTTATTTTTATTAAATATTCACTGTCATTACTATGAGCGCTGGTGTTTTCAATTCATCCTTGAAGTCGGAGGGCGCTCTGTGCTTTTTTAGTCCACAAATTCATCTAAAAGAAGAAGAGGCTATTCCATGAATGGAGTTTCCAATTCATACAGCAGCAGGAGGGCGCTAAAGAAACAAAAACTCATCTAAAATTCATCTATAGAAGTAAAGAAAACAGGAACTAACTGCATGTCTTCTAGAGCTCGCTAACCATGACTTTTACATCCAGATAAACACTTTTCAAGACAATAAATACACGATTGAGATGCTGTATGCATGTATTGCCTATGAATTTGCATCTGAATAGCACTCGCTCCGTGGGCGTGGCCGCATTAGCGGATAATGAGCTGAATCACGGACTTCTGACATGGCTCTCTTTTCATACAGATTACATAAACACAGAAGGTTTGTTTTCGATTTGACTTACATGATTTAAAACCTGACATCTTAATGTTTTTTTAGACATAAGTGTAATTTTTCTGTGATTAGTATTCACTAAGTTACAGTTCATTTTCTGAGAACTATCAGATTGGACTTCGTTCAGAGGGAGAGGAGAAATCACGCATCATCTTAGTTTTCTTTATTTTACAAAAAGCACAACATTTTGTTTTTACTCTGAGTGTATACAAATAAAAAGATATTCTATAGTTTCAATTGATATATTACTATGTCTCTATGACAAAAAATGACGGAGTATTTTAAGTCTGTTTTGCTGCAATGTGAAAAAAAACCTGCAAAACGCGCCGGCGCGTTTTCAAACCTCAGAGTGTTAACTCATACAGCTCTTACTAGCTGGCCTCCATTACACTCACCCCCCTAAACCTCACTCCCATCCAGGTCACAGCACCAATGTAACCCCTACGATTCTACTCACATTGCTCAGAGTGGGATTCAATCTGGGGCTTCCGGCATGGGAGGCGGGCACGCTAACAAAGATGCTAAAGACCGCAACCTCAAGCATCAGTTGCTAGTGCACCTCTTGAGGCCAGGGGAGTGAGGTTAGCTCTTACTAGCTGGTCTACGTTACACCCCCCCCCCCCCCAAACCTCACTCCCATCCGGGTCATGGCACCAATGTAACCCATCCCTCTGGTTCTACTCGCACTGCTTCAAGTGGGATTTGAATCGGTGTTTCTGCCATAAGAGGCAGGCGTGTTAAAAATGACAATAAAGTCCGCAGCCTCTAGCGTCAGTCACTAGTGCACCTCTTGAGGCCAGAGGAGTGAGGTTTACTCGTACAGCTCTTACCAGCTGGCCTCCATTACACTCACCCCCCTAAACTTCACTCCCATCCGCGGGCACCAATGTAACCCTCCGGTTCTACTCGCACTGCTCTGAACAGGATTCAAATCGGTGTTTCCAACCGATTGATGCAAGTGGGGAGCGAAGGCTGGCCCGTGTTGTCTGGTCCAACAGACAAGCTACTGTAGCTCAAATTGCTGAAGCTAATGCTTGTTCTGATAGAAAGGTGTCACAATACACAGTGCATCGCAGTTTGTTGCGTATGGGACCAGTCAGGGTGCCCATGCTGACCCCTGTCCACTGCCGAAAGCGCTAACAGTGGGCACGTGAGCATCAGAACTGGACCATGGAGCAATGGAAGAAGGTGGCCTGGACTGATGAATCACATTTTCTTTTACATCACACGGATGGCCGGGTATGTGTGCGTCACTTACCTGGGGAACACATGGCACCAGGATGCACTATGGGAAGAAGGCAGGCTGGCAGAGGCAGTGTGATGCTTTGGGCAATGTTCTACTGGGAAACCTAGGGTCCTGCCATCCATGTGGATGTTACTTTGACACATACCACCTCCATAAGCATTGTTGCAGACCATGCACACCCAAACGGTATTCCCTAGTGGCTCAGGCCTCTTTTGTGCCCTGCCACCAGCTAAAATGGTTTAGGAATGGTTTGAGGAGCACAACAATGAGTTTGAGGTGTTGACTTGTCCTCCAAATTCCCCAGATCTCAATCCAATCGAGCATTTATGGGATGTGCTGAACAAACAAATCTGATCCATGGAGGCTCCACCTCACAACTTACAGGACTTAAAGGATCTGCTGCTAACATCTTGGTGTGAGATACCACAGAACACCTTCAGGGGTCTAATGGAGTCCATGCCTCGGCGGATCATGGCTGTTTTGGCAGCAAAAGGGAGACCAACAATTAGGAGGGTGGTCATAATGTTATGCCTGATTGGGGTGTGTGTGTGCGTGCGTGCGTGTTTTTGTGACATATCAGGACACAAATTTGTATAATGACATGGGTATGACACAGGTATTACAAGGAGAGGATGGCTTATGAGGACATTATCCCATGTCCCCATTTTTCAAAAGGCTTATATATCATACAGAATGAGTTTTTGTGAGAAAATAAAAATGTAGACAGTTTACTGTGAGGGGTAGGTTTAGGGGTAGGGGTGGTGTAGGGGGATAGAAAATACGGTTTGTACAGTATAAAAACCATTATGTCTATGGAATGTCCCCATAATTCACAAAAACAAACCTGTGTGTATACACACACACACACACACACACACACACACACACACACACACACACACACACACACACACACACACACACACACACACACACACACACACACATATATATATATATATATATATATATATATATATATATTAGCATGTTTATTTATTGCACCTTTTTATTCATTTTTTTACAAATGTTTAATTTTTATTAAATAAATGTAGTCAATTAGTTTAAATAAATTATAATAAAAAGAATAGCAAGATAATAAAAAGAATTACATTTCATTATTTATCATCACACATGCAGCAGCTAACAGTTCAGACAAGCTTGGTATGATGGTATGGTCCATGTTTAGATGCAGGAAAAAAACAAACCCCCATTACTGCACATGTCAGCGTCATAAACAACAGATCGGGCCATGTGGACGCAGGCACAGCAGTAATGGAGGCTGTGCATCACTGTTCACCACAAGGTCTGCAACCTCTACAGGACTCACCTGAACCACACAGAGAAAGAGAGAGGAGGGGAGAGAATAGATGTGTGAGCTGATGTTGAAGGTAATGTTGATATAACTAGTGTAGTGTAGATGACTGTTATAGCAAGAATGAAGATGATGATCATCACAAATTTTGAAAACAGATTGCACAGCACGCTTTGATCTTTCCTACATTCTCTTGTACATTATTTAATGTTGTAGTTGCTGGTGTTTCAAGAACACGTAAAGGACTGAAGATCAGCAACCTACAGTGAGGTCAGACAGTCTAAGAACACTTTTAAAATTTGGGATTTAAAAACTGGAAACAAGTAGAAACTTTATGATTTTGCATTGATTTTGCAACGAGGTAAAATGAAGAAATATTTAATATGCTGCACTACTAATCATGCTGAAAATATAAATGAAGAGATTAATAATTTACAAGGAATATATATATATATATATATATATATATATATATATATATATATATATATATATATATATATATATATATATATATATATATATATATATATATATATATATATGCAAATCCCTTAGAATCCTGGCTCACATTATTAATGTCAAATTTTCAATGGTTATTTAAATAGTGGTCTTTATATCTTTTATGTCTCTAAGCCATGCTAGTCTCATTACATACAATGTCATAACTAGAAATCTAGATCTTTCTACAAAAGAACTAATTGAAGCAGATCTATTGCCAAAACATACGGCTGTCGAGGATATGGTTCAGACATAATGACACCATCATGGTAAGCATCACTGCGATCATCACCCATCAGCAGTCTTACTCGGGAATGGGGCACCTAAAGTCAGGTTGGCTACGTGCCCATCCAGCGTTAGAGAATATGAGGAGACAGCCGGCCTATTTTTGGGCCTTATTCCATAAAGTGATCTTACCATGGCTCCCTCATGACCAGTAATGTGATAGTGCCCCAGGCAGTGTTTTCAATTTCTTCAAAACACAAGCACTCTGCCACTGACTTTGTGGTGAGGACAACTTAGTGGGGGATGAGTGCAGTTATTTGTGCCCTCTTATTGGAGACAGTTGCTCAGTTTATGATGGCTATGATTTTTATTTTATTTTTTTCAATTTACAGAAAGAAACTCTAGCTGTTATGAGGATAATCTTAATTTTGCTGAATTGTTCAGACAAAACCTAGCAACATAATTCAAATGAAATTAAAATTATGGATTCCATTCTTCCTGGATTATTTAAGCCCTAATATGAATGAATATATATATACAAACCCAAATCCAAGAAAGTTGGGACACTGTACAAATTGTGAATAAAAAAGGAATGCAATAATTTACAAATCTCATAAACTTATATTTTATTCACAATAGAATATAGATAACATATCAAATGTTGAAAGTGAGAAATTTTGAAATGTCATGCCAAATATTGGCTCATTTTGGATTTCATGAGAGCTACACATTCCAAAAAAGTTGGGAGAGGTAGCAATAAGAGGCCGGAATAGTAAAATGTACATATAAGGAACAGCTGGAGGACCAATTTGCAACTTATTAGGTCAATTGGCAACATGATTGGGTATAAAAAGAGCCTCTCAGGGTGGCAGTGTCTCTCAGAAGTCAAGATGGGCAGAGAATCACCAATTCCTCCAATGCTGCGGCGAAAAATAGTGGAGCAATATCAGAAAGGTATTATTCTCAGAGAAAAATTGCAAAGAGTTTGAAGTTATCATCATCTACAGTGCATAATATCATCCAAAGATTCAGAGAATCTGGAACAATCTCTGTGCATAAGGGTCAAGGCCGGAAAACCATACTGGATGCCCGTGATCTTCGGGCCCTTAGACGGCACTGCATCACATACAGGAATGCTACTGTAATGGAAATCACAACATGGGCTCAGGAATACTTCCAGAAAACATTGTCGGTGAACACAATCCACCGTGCCATTCACTGTTACCGGCTAAAACTATATAGGTCAAAAAAGCCATATCTAAACATGATCCATAAGCGCAGGCGTTTTCTCTGGGCCAAGGCTCATTTAAAATGGACTGTGGCAAAGTGGAAAACTGTTCTGTGGTCAGACGAAACAAAATTTGAAGTTCTTTTTGGAAAACTGGAACGCCATGTCATCCGGACTAAAGAGGACAAGGATAACCCAAACTGTTATCAGCGCTCAGTTCAGAAACCTGCATCTCTGATGATATGAGGTTGCATGAGTGTGTGTGGCAAGGGCAGCTTACACATCTGGAAAGGCACCATCAATGCTGAAAGGTATATCTAAGTTCTAGAACAACAAATGCTCCCATCCAGACGTTGTCTCTTTCAGGGAAAACCTTGCATTTTCCAACATGCCAGACTACATACTGCATCAATTACAACATCATGGCTGCGTAGAAGAAGGATCCGGGTACTGAAATGGCCAGCCTGCAGTCCAGATCTTTCACCCATAGAAAACATTTGGTGCATCATAAAGAGGAAGATGTGACAAAGAAGACCTAAGACAGTTGAGCGACTAGAAGCCTGTATTAGACAAGAATGGGACAACATTCCTAAACTTGAGAAACTTGTCTCCTCAGTCCCCAGATGTTTGCAGACTGTTATAAAAAGAAGAGGGGATGCCACACAGAGATAAACATGGCCTTGTCCCAACTTTTTTGAGATGTGTTGATGCCATGAAATTCAAAATCAACTTATTTTTCCCTTAAAATGATCAATTTTCTCAGTTTAAACATTTGATATGTCATCTATGTTGTATTCTGAATAAAATATTGAAATTTGAAACTTCCACATCATTGCATTCTGTTTTTATTCACAATTTGTACAGTGTCCCAACTTTTTTGAAATCGGGTTTGTATATATACAGTGGTGGTCAGAATTATTGGCACCCTTGGTAAATATGATCAAAAATGGCAAAAATAAATCTGAATTGTTTATCTTTTTGATCTTTAATTCATAAAATTAGCAAAAAATCTAACATTTCATTGAAGGAAAAGAATTGAAAGTGGAGGGGAAATCAGATTATGGAATAAATGTTTTTCTCCAAAACACTTTGGCCACAATTATTGGCACCCCTAGAATATTTTATGGGTAAAATATCTCTGAAGTATATTCCAATTCATGTTTACATTTAATAATTCATGAGTAAAATGAGTAAAATCAAACAATATAGTTCTGATGTGCAGCAAAAGATTGTTGGGCTTCACAAAATAGAAAGTGGCTGTAAAAAAAAAATAGCTAAAGCACTGAAAATCCAATTTCCACCATCAGGGCAATAATTGAGACGTTCCAATTAACTAAAGATGTTACAAATCTGCCTGGAAAAGGACGAGTGTCTAAATCGTAGTAATGCATGGTGAGGAGGAAAGTTTGAGTGGCCAAAGACTCTCCAAGGATCACAGTTGGAGAATTGCAGAGATTAGTTGAGTCTTGTATCAGAAAGCCTAAAAAAAAAATTATCAAACAGCACCTACATCCCCACAAGTTGTTCGGGAGGGTTTCAAGAAAAATCCTCTGCTCTTATCCAGAAATAATCTCCAGCATATTCAGTTGTCAGTCAAGACTTGAACTTCAAACGGGACCAGCTTCTATGGTCAGATGAAACTAAAAAAAGAGCTTTTTGGCAGCAAACCCACCAGATGGTTTTGGTGCACACCTGGATAAAAAGTACACCATGCCCACGGTTAAATATACTGCTGGATCTTTAATGTTGTGGGCCTATTTTTCTGCTGGAGGTCCTGGATATCTTGTTCAGATACATGGTATCATGGATTCTATCAAATACCAACAAATAAAAATTCAAAACCTGACCGCTTCTGCTAGAAATCCAACAATGGGCCATGGTTGGATCTTCCATTAGGACAACGATCCAAAACAAACATCAAAACCAACACAAAAATGTGTCAATGAGCCATAATGAAGCTTCTGCCATGTCCTTCCCAGTCCCCCGACTTGAACCCTAAAGAAAATGAGTGGACTGAACTGAAGAGAAGAAGCACCAACATGGAGCTGGGAATCTGAAGGATCTGGAGAGATTCTGTATGAAGGAATGGCCTCTGATCTCTTGTCAGGTGTTCTTCAAACTCATCAGGCATTATAGAAGAAGACTCAGAGCTGTTTTCTTGGCAAAAGGAGGTTGCAAAAATTATTGAATAAAAGGGTGCCAATAATTGTGGCCAACGTGTTTTGTAGATAAACATTTATTTCATAATGTGGGTTTCCCCCACTTTCAATTCTTTTTCTTCAATGAAAGGTTAGACTTTTGCTAATTTTATGAATTAAAGATCAAAAGGATAAACAATGCAGATTTATTTTTACAGTCATCTTTGCAAAGGGTGCCAATAATTCTGACCACCACTGTATGTTCACATTTGGTGTGTTTTTGAAGCTGCCAGAGTCTGTTTTACATTATAATCCTTTGGAGTAAACTGTGTTGGTTGGTTGGTCAGGTAAGTGTATCATCTACTACTTGTCGTTATCAAAACTATCACCTGTTAACGTTAGCTAACATTAATGTTCGCTCAGCAACCGATATTAATACCGTAAACAGCCGTTATACGCAAGATGTTGCTATTTTTTGTTGCTTTTTTTTCTTTTCTAAAAAAGCGGCCTTGTCAACTTTTTCTTGTCAAAATAGACGCTAAGTGTGAACACGACCTAAGTTGTTTAATGCCGTCTCTTGTTTCGTTAAGCTTTGCAGACTCTGCTGTGTACGTTCATGAGTTTTTGAGGAGGCGTGGCTGTGGAGATGCTCTGAAGGAGGGTGGGATCTTATGCTTTCAAAGCTATAGCTTGCTAATGCTAGCCTCTCTGAAATTGCCTACCCTACCTTTAACTTAATAAATAAAAATAAATTAAAGCTAAATAGAAATGGGTTTTTTTAAGTCACCTAAATTTAAATGAAAACTGAAAAAAACTAATTCAAAATATTAATCAATACTATAATAGTATAAATAATACTAAAATAACACTGCACTTATAACACTTATAAAAGCCTGTTGTCTGAAGGTGAAATGAAACAGGCCTCCTTTCCACAAACCCCTTCATTTAAAATAAGGGATCTCTACAAGTTTTAGAAGTTGCCCTTTTCACTCCACCTAATTCAGCTGAGAAGGTGAGTTTGCCACAAACAATCAGAAGAGCGTCTTTAACAGCAAACGAATGCTAAGGGTTCCAGTGGCTGTAAAGTTTATTTACTGCTCTCTAATCTCAATAAAAGCTGTCATTGCTGCAATGGATGACCTTCTCTTTACAGTCTCGCGCTGTCTGTAGTGACCAAATGTCTGACCAAGTCACCACAGACAGACAACTGAAAAGACGTGAGATCATTTTTACTAGGACAAGCAAGAAGGTCTGACTTCCAATATAAACATCCAGCACTACCTCATTCAGCGTGCCACAGCAAACCATGTTATCTTGTATTCTGACGTAAGATAGGCATGGAAGGTTGTTACCGGAGAAGGAAAAGTGGGAGAGCAGCGCAGAGATTACCGTGATGACTGGAGCCTTGTCAGAATCGCAGCAAATCAGATGACACTTCAATAGGGGGAGCCAGGGTGTATGGCAAAATTCGAAAATTGAGTTGACAACACCAGCGATAAAGGCGTTATGGTCGGTGGAAATTGGTCTTTAAATGGTTTGCGGCCCAGTTGTTGAGCAATGCAATTCAGAAGTGCCCGATCTGAGCAGCAGAATCATGACCAAGTGGGAATAGGGGTGAATATACATGTTGAGAGATATAGGAGCTATGAGCTGTCCTTCATCTCTTTTCAGAGGTGGGGAAAGGAGAGGTCATGAAAGGCAAAGCCCAATTTTGCCCACTGTAACACACAGACAAAAAGAAAAAAACGAAAACAACAGGGACACTGGAGGTTGGTGGTGGCTGAGAGAAAATGTTAAAGGGATAGTTCACAGAAAAATGAAAATTCTGTCATCATTTTCCCACCTGCATGTTGTTCAAAAACCTGTATGACTTTCTTTCTTCTGAAACACAAAAGAAAATCTTTAGAACCAAATAATAATTATAATAATAGTTACTATCATAAATTATTATTACAAGGGACTACTATTAATAATGTCATTTGAAAGCATAATAGTAATAAAGAATAATAGTTACTATAGCCACTTTACAATAAGGTTTCATTAACTTTAGATAACTACTGTACATTAGTTAAAGGTGCCCTCGAATGAAAAATTGAATTTATCTTGGCATAGTTGAATAACAAGAGTTCAGTACATGGAAAAGACATACATTGAGTTTCAAACCCCATTGCTTCCTCTTTCTTATGTAAATCTCATTTGTTTAAAAGACTTCCGGAAAACACGTGGATCTCAACATAACACTGACTGTTACGTAACAGTCGGGATCATTAATATGTATGACCCCAATATTTGCATATGCCAGCCCATGTTCAAGGCATTAGACAAGGAAAGGCAGTATTAACGTCTGGATCTGTGCACAGACAAGGTAAGCCAGCAAGAACAACAGCGAAAAATGGCAGATGGAGCAATAATAACTGACATGATCCATGATAACATGATATTTTTAGTGATATTTGTAAACTCTCTTTCAAATGTTTTGTTAGCATGTTGCTAATGTACTGTTAAATGTGGTTAAAGTGACCATCGTTTCTTACTGTATTCACGGAGACAAGAGCCGTCGCTATTTTCATTTTTAAACACTTGCAGTCTGTATAATTCATAAACACAACTTCATTCTTTATAAATCTCTCCAACAGTGTGTAATGTTAGCTTTAGCCACAGAGCATAGCCTCAAACTCATAGAGAATCAAATGTGAACATCAAAATAAATACTATACTCATATGATTCGATGTATGCACACAGCATGCATGACGAACATCTTGTAAAGATCCATTTGAGGGTTATATTAGCTGTGTGAACTTTGTAAATGCACTGTACTATAGTCGAGAGCTCGTGTGGCAGGAAGCACGCGATTTAAAGGGGCGGTGCATAAAAAATCAGTGCATAGTTAATGATGACCCAAAATAGGCAGTTCAAAAAATTTATAAAAAAAAAACCAATGAGGTATTTTGAGCTGAAACTTTACAGACACATTCAGGAGACATGTTAGATTTATATTACATCTTGTGAAAAAGCATTCGAGGGCACCTTTAATATAACCTAATGAACAGTATTTATTAATCTTTTTGTACCATGTTAACTAATACATGAACTAATGAGATATTATTGTAAAGTGTTACTCAATATATATATATATATAATAATAAATATTATTATCATTATTATTATTATTATTATCTAAAATAATATTCTATTATTAGTAGTAATATGTACACACTTTAATTTTCTCATAATACCAGTATACATTGTACATCATCTCATTTCTCATAGAGCCTGAAACAGTTCGTTAAAAGATTTAGTCTCTCTAAACCTCTCCTTTTCATGATTCTATGCTCTGATTGGTCAGATGGCCCAATCTGTTGTGACTGGTCAACTGCTTACAGTGTGTGTCGGAAACAAAACCGTATCTGAATGTCAGCTCTTCCTTAGCGCTTAATACAAACAGTAACAATGGCATCCTTTTCTTTTTCGGAGTGTCTATTTACACTAAATGCAAATAGGCTCCTTTGTTGGCAAACGCAATTTACACTAGCTCTGCCCACCAATGTCTGGTTGGGCCACTCAAGTTTTAAAAAAGACACAAGGAATTCAATATCTTCAGTGGCACACCAGTAACGAGTAAGGCTCGCAGACCTAGCTTTTAACACAATCGACACGGGTTTGAATCTGCTTTTTGCTGAGTTTGCGTTTATTTTCAATAAAAATTAAAATTAATGTTCTAAAAGTGGAAATAAACTGCCAACGAGTGTTTAATAATAGTAAAAGTGTTTATTGGGAAGGGTTAGGGGAAGGTGTATGGAGAGTTTTTATTATACCAATAAGTCAGCATCCATAATAAGTTTAATAAAAATAATCATTTTAATCATATTATTGCATCCTGTTAATGTACAAAAATACTGAGGTGCAAATAGTATATGCCTATATATAGCATCTATTTACTATGTACTCTTATTTAAAAGGACTGATACTTTTATATGATGTAAATAGAATCTGTCACCTAGTGTAAATAGCATATTGCTAAGAAAATGCTGCTATTGTCACTTAGGCCGTGTGTCCACCAGAGCGTTTTTTCCAGCTGCTAGCGTACTTTTTCAATCGTTTTCAATGGGAGCGCCACGTTTTTTAAACGCCAGGAGCGTATCGAGGCGCTGAGCGTCTTTTTCACATTCAAGCGCTGAGAGCTCAGCATTTTTTACTGGTCGCCTCGAGTTGAAGAATGTTCAACTTTGAGTAAAATGCTGCGCTCATCACTGTCACTTTTTAGCCAGCCGTCCAATCAGAGTGGTGGAGGGGCCGACCAACTGTCACATTCTTGCTGTACAGCGACATCAACAAATAGAAACAAAATGGATGAGAAATTAATATTGCTAGTCTTCAAACATACATAGCAAGTAATTCCACATTGTGTGAACATTTTTAGCCTGAAACAAATTACCTGCAAAATCAGTTATAAGTAACAGTGATGCGGATATTCCGTATCATAGCAACAATGCGTCTCAGTGGAAAAAAACACTACGCTGCAGAAGCGCTCTCAAGCGCTCACAGATAGGCGCTAAAAACGCTCTGGTGGACACACGGCCTTAGTGTAAATAGAATATATTGCTATTTTCACTTAGGCCAAGTTTACACCACAGGACTTTAAACATTGGCAGGTCACTGTGCTGTTCAGACTACATGACTTGCTCTGGAGTTTTTAAGTCGTAGTGTTGTTCACCCAAGACAATCCGCAACAGGGGGTTAACACACTACAGGAGCTGACAACAACTCTGTCAACCCAATGACTTTATGTGAAAATGGACATTGGGAAGAAATTAGATTAAATTTTGAATTAAATTTAATTAAAAATTAAATGAACCCTTTCAAACATAAGTTTCAAAAATTCTGGCTGACCTCCCAGAGTTAAGGCCACCATTAGAATGTTTCCTTTATTGTTTCCATGACGACGCATCATGATTGTCACGTGACACACCGCGGCTACACTGTATGACAAATGTATTGCTTTTCTCACCATGTCATCAATTATCTGATATTCCGATTATCATATATTTGCAAGTGAGTGTTTTGTCATTCAAAAACCTACATCATGATCTTGATCTTAATCTATAACGTGAGATGGGTGCCACCTTGTTTGTTTGGCTTTAGTTCAGAGATTCCTGTCAGTCGGATTTATAGGCTACAACACGTGAATTCATCCATTTATACTGGAATACATGTGGCCAGTGAACTGGGAGAATAGAGTGAGCTTTATAGTTACCTACACAATGTGTATCTGATATGAATAAAAATTATAGGCTATTTGAATGGATTGTTATTGCTGCTTCCATAGACATCAGTGTATATTTCATTGGCTGTTGCATCTCGACATGTGACACCACTGGATTTTGAGTCAGCCGACAGCTCCAGATATTTAGCAAGCTAGATATTAGTCTGGCGTCAGAGAGGTGTCAGCGACTCGTCAGCGAGTCTCTTTGATGCATTGTTGAGTAGTTCACATATAAAGATTGGCAAGCGCCGATCACCCGCTGATTTTCCCCCAATCATAGCCTGACCTGTCGGCGAGCTTGTTAACTTGCAAATCGGGCTTAAAATCCTGTAGTGTAAACTTGGCATTAGTGTAAATAGCATCTATTGCTAAGAAAATATGCTATTTCCACTTAGTGTAAATAGCATCTAATTGTCATTTACACAGTGTAAATCCGCATCTATCTGCCTTTTTTCCCCCCCTTATCAATTCCGGCACAAGTCCTCATCTTTTTGAAGTGCATGCAAAGTAGATTCACAGTGCTGAAAACATGCACTTCTCGACATGAACAACACGAACCAAACACTTCCAGGCCTCAGCTACAACTAAAGTGTTTGAGGGTGGGTCAAAGTAGAAGTTGTTTGCAGGCATAGGCTGGCATTATGCAAATTTGTTATATTGTCGTTACCAGTGTTAATTTCGTTGACGTATAATTTTCAACAACATTTTTTCATGGACGAAAAGGAGACGATGACTAAACAAAAATGTGTTTTGAATGACTAAAACTAAAATGACTAAAATCTACTCTAATTTTCGTCAACAAATAAAAATGAGATGAAAATGAAAGAGAAGGATGATTTTGGAAGATATTCAGGCAGGACTGCTGTCCTGTGTGGAAGATTTGAAGTGTAATGTGCTGATCTAACCGCGGGAAAGGTGGCGCTGTTTCGCGCTCTACAGGCTCGCCCAGTAATTAATGAATAGCGCATATTTATGCCAAGCGATTGCTTATAAGCTAATGTTGATGAATTATGACAATGTTTACTGCACAATGTTTATATGGTGGGATGTTTTAGACGGTTGTAAGTACCTCAATGATAAGTGTGTCAATCCCTGAAAAGTACTGAATTTAGCTCTTTCATGTCTTTGTGCACTTGAACGGTCAAAAACCGTCCGCTTTGGCAAGTAAAGTACAGTTGGATGAACATAAACAGTTTGGGGAACATCAGATGTACCTATATCATTGTATAAGATCTGTGTATTGTTAGAGAAATGCTTAATGCATTAAAATTTAACTAAATTAGATTTTAGTCAACTAAATCTACTGTAGATTTAGTCGACTAAAACTAGACTAAAACTAAAACAATTTCCGATGACTAAAATATGACTAAAGCTAAATGGCATTTTAGTCAAAAGACTATGAATAAAACTGAATCCAAATTTGCTGTCAAAATTAACACTGGTCGTTACGTAGGTATGTTATGAAAAGTGAGACTGGAATTGCTGTTGACTCCTTTCGGCAGTTCAGAATCGATTCTTTTTTTTTTTTGGGAAACAATAACTTTTTTTGTTGTGCACTTTGATCTTTGAAACTTTGCAAACCTTTTACATTCACAAATGGCTATATTACACACTGCATGAAATGTAATTTTCGAAAAAGCTTAATAGGGGCAGTGTAAGATCATCCATTTATACTGTAGAGAGCAGCTCAATTACTAAGTCAAAAGGGGAAAGTGCTGTGTCATATTTGAGCCCTTTAGGCCAAGTATGAGGTTTTGGTAATGTTTTACTCTCCTTCACTGTATTTTGTTTTGAGAAACAATATAAATTTATCAAAGTAGAATACCAGCGCTGTTGCCTGCACACTCTGATACAGTGTTTTCTCCGAATGTGTCGAGCGGGAGAGATTATGGAGGGAAGCAGGGCTGATGCTAGGCTTTTAAGAAGGCTGAATACCTTGTATTTAAATGAAAACAGCTGTGCTCGAATAGCATTAAGGCCGGCTTCGTCCTGTCAAGATTTCACATTTCTCTGCTATTTTTTTACAGCTTTTTTTCTGTCTCTCCAGGTTGAGAGAAGTTTAAGTTGAAAATGGTTTTGGGAATCGTCTGCAAATCTCCCTTGAGCGGATTAAACTGTGGGACTGGAAGAACTTAGCCAGACAATTTCCAACCACGGCTAAATTGCTTAGATATGAGAGCGTCAGAGGAATAAATATTATTTTAAACCCTTAAAACACACTGCTTTCTTCATCTCTCCGATTCCTTTCTTCTCCTGTCCTCTTTCTGCGCCAGCTCCACGTGTTTGAAATTACTCAATTTAGCATAATGTTCGTAATTGATCATTTAGTGGAAAATGCAAACATGTCGGTTGCTGACGGGTTCCATATTTTGTGTGTGTGAATGGTTGTTTCTCGTCGAGTCGGGGGACAGCTGGTTGACGTTTCACACTCATCAGGAGTTGTGATCATGAAATGGGATGTTGGCCTTTTCTCACCAGTGATTTGCCTTAGTGTTTTCAAACCTGTCTAGCAGCCCAGCGTTTCACAGCCGGACCGTCTGGTTCAGCGCTGAGCTGGATGAGAAGCATTCCCCTGGGACGAGAGGGTCATCTTAGGAGGGCACACATGAAGTTAATGGAAGGTATGGTACACATGAAATCCTTTGCACTGTCATTCTCAGTAACAGCACAAAGAATTGCAGATTTTTTGGCACTATTTGCTGAATCTTTGTCTTAAAGCCCTGTGTATACTTCTTTTTTTACGCGTACGCTAGTGTGCGTGCACAGTCGAAAGCACAGCTTTGCCAAATATACTTCATTTGACTCGTACGCTTACACAGCGTTCGACGCATACGCAATTTTGAGCAATCTCTTGCGTTATAACAAATGTAAATATATTTGTACACTTTCATGCTAGAGTTGTACAAATGAGGGTACTTTCTAACCTCTTCACGCAATCTGTCATCTCTATCCACTTGTTATGTCGTGACGTAAAGAGCGCCGTTTCCGGGTCCAAGCCTCGACTCGTTTCACTTGAGAATGCCATCGACGGCTGTTTATGAGTGCTCTTTTAAAGGGCACCTATTATGCCCCTTTTTACAAGATGTAATATTGGTCTTGGGTGTCCCCAGAATGTATTTGTGAAGTTTCAGCACAAAATACCCCATAGTTAATTTATTATAACCATTTGAAAATGTCATTTTTGGGGCCTGTTTTAAAAAGAGCTGTTTTTGTGTGTACCACCTTAAATATAAATGAGCTGCATATCCCCGCCCTGCCTTTGGATGAGGGCGTAACTTGCATACCTATGGCAATAAACAGTCGGTAGAAGCAGAATGGCTGAGAGTGAGAGACCCGCTGTTTTGTATGGCATTCAGCCGTACATGTTTGAACCGGAATCAGACCCAGATGATGAAGAGACTCCGGCAGAAGAAACACAATTGAGAATGGAGCAGGACGTCTCTGAATGGTTATTATTTATGTACTTGTAGAGTTTTAATCGCGTCCCCTTTGCAATTATGGATGTGCAACACACACACACACACTCTGTGATAACGTTCGCGCAATTTTTTGAAACTACAAACACAAATACTGTGATAACGTTTGCTAAGTACGTTAGATACACACTATACAAACAAGGTTTAAATTATATACACAGACATTCTACGACGACGACAACAACTTTAGACGCATTTGTTATTGAATTGGCTGACATCGACTGAAATGACTATTTGCTCAAAAAACATTAAATACACTTACTTCTTCTGGAGGTGACGTTGGATCGCGAACAGTAGGCAACGATCCACACTTGAGGATCAACTTTGAAGCAAGACCTGCTTTGAATTGACCCTCGTTCTCAAAACAGTCAGTCAAAAAATTATTCGCGCAAACATAAACGTATTTTGGAATTTTGAGTGACTCTGATGTCGGAAGTAAGTGAAAACTACTATGTTCATTATTACATCCCACAACAGAACACTTAGGTTTCTTAGGATGGGGTGATTCTAGGGTGGTTTTGCTCACACACTGCTAAAACACATTTATGGTCAAACACCATGTAAAAGTGAATTTTGCATAATAGGTGCCCTTTAACAACCGGATAGGCCTCCATTGTCTCTGTAGCTTGAATGCGTTCCGGTCTGTTCTGTTATGCAGGTTTTCTTTGACTACCTTGTGAATCGATGCCCCCATGGGCAAGGTTGCCACCTTGTGGATAAACTAAGTACTGCAAAAAGTATGTGCGGTTACAAATATCCGGCGGTGCATGTACAGTAACCGCATACTATTCTAATGACGAAATTCACGTCACGTGCACTGTAAGCTTGCGTACGCGTAAAAAGTGAAGTATACTTTGATCTTAAGCCATATCGTGTGGAAGCCAGTTTCCAATATTTACTGTTAAAGGTTGTGACTTTATTTCTCATAAACGAGAAATAAATCGCATTATTGCAACTTTATATTTCAAAATGTGTCTATATGTCTTAAAATGTATCTAAATATCTCACAGTGTGACTTTATAAACTTTACATAATTTTGTTTCACATAATTGCAATGTTATCAAAATGTGACTTTATATCTCACAATTGGGACATTGTTTCTCATAATTGCTATTTTATATATCAAAATGTACTTTATTGCAATTGACACTTTATTCCTCATATCTTAAAATGTGACTATATCTCAATTTACAACTTTTTTTTAGAATTGGTACAGAAAGGTACAGAAGTACAAGATTTCACTTGCCTGAAGATAGTAAGGAGAGATGACTAACAGGACGATGTGTGGTCAGTACCGCCACTCCCTATACGCAGAGTACGCATGATCGCAAATTCGAAAGTGAAAGTAAATAGCGAGCGCGCATTCAAAAGTGATTTCATACCCCCGCATTTTGTTAGCAGCTCCATGATGCCTGCAAATTATGAACCCAACTAGATAATTGCAAAAGCGTTGAAGTATATTTATTCCTTCTATCACATTTTTTTCATCACCATATCCCTTTAGGGGCTCCATAGAATGCATAATTTCCATTCCAAACATATTATTCGTCTTCAGGCACATCCCTAATCTAGATGTACTAGGTAGTATATTTCATGACTCTTATAGTCATACTAACCCCGATAATCGCCTTGTTGTCCTACAATTCCTCTAATCGTCTCAGCCAAGCATCCTGCCATATTGTGTTCTGCATATCTCACACAAAGCCTGACTCCGCTTCCACACTTTTTCAGGCTTTTGACAGCTTTGTCTGCAATAACAGGTGTCTCCTTATTTCACCACATGCATCCATGATTCCTCACTACCGAAGGTACAAAAAAAAAAAAAAGCGTTTTTTTTTTTTGTTTTTTTTTTCCACAGCTCAAATCAGGCAGATGTTGGCTCATTTTTGGTTTTCAGGGCCTCCCTTTTCAGTTTCAGCCCTCTCCTGCCTGCTTTCCACCCTCCCACCCCCCCTCCGGAGTGTGGTATCGGCGAGGAGCCGCGACAGGAGAATCAGAGAGGGCCATCTGATCTAACTGACAGGTCCCTGGCAGATGTTTGCAGCTTTGTTGACATTTTCCAGCAAGCCCACTGAGCATCTACGGCGAATCCTCATCTTACAAACCTAAAGCCTAGTTACTCTGAGGAATACACGGACCTCACTTTCATTCATTTAGAAGGGCTATTTATTTACAGATCTTTGTAACAGCCATTTCAACTCTTTGTGTTTTAAAAATCACATTTCCACTTATATAATTTAATTTCTGACATGACTTACCTTGCATTTGTTTTGAAAAATCACGGCGGTGAATGCCAAGTCAGTACTTAATTAAATCAGACAGATGATTTCATGCATCAAGATTAAACTTAGACTGGGAATTGCTCCAAGCCCTTTTAATACAGAATTTCCTTTCTTTCCCTTCCACAGAGATTGCAAATTGCAAGTGGACAGGTATCTCCGACCTCCTTAATCCCACCGAGCCGTCCCCCCGTGTCACCTGGGCTCCATCGGCAAATTGGTTTGAACTCCTCCGATTTTACAGCGCACGTCCAGATGTCAGTAAGGCTGTGAGATCTGTCGAGGAGCTGTCAGGGCGAGTTTAGGCCCCTGCCCTCGCTCTGGACATGGCCCTTACAGGTCTCGGATCAGGGCGGAGTAAGAGGGGACTCGTGCTCCCCGCTCTCCTCGGCCTGTCAGCCATGTTTAGCACCTCTGCGTGTGACAGAGCTAAGATGGAGAGAACCACTTTCAACTCTTCCCACTGGATCAGTCAGGGAAGGGCTGAGGGTCAAATGAAAGTGTTTAGAAATGCATGGATGTCCATTCATTTTTTTTTTTTTTTTTGGACAGAAAGTTGAATGGTTTTATTTGTGTCTTTTTTTGGGAAGGCCCAAATACACAAATGTTTAAAAGTTTGGGGATGGTAAGATTTTTTAAAGGTTTTTGAACAAAGTCTCTTATGCTCATGAAGTCTGCATTTATTTGATCAAAAATACAGTAAAAACAATAATATTGTGAAATATTACTATTTTCAATTTCAATTTTATTACGTTTTAAAGTCTAATTTATTCCTGTGAATTTTCAGCATTATTTCTCCAGTCTTCAGTGTCACGTGATCCTTCAAGAAATCATTCTAATATACTGATTTGGAGCTCAGGAAACATTTGTATTTATTATCAATGTTGAAAACAGTTGTGCTGCTTAATATTTGTGTGAAAAATTTAATACATTTCTTTTTCAGGATTCTTTGAATAGAAAGATAAAAAAGACTAGCATTTATTTGGCAAAGAAATAATTTGTAACATTATAAATGTCTTTACTCTCATTTTTGATCATTAAAAGTTTTCATTTTTTAATTAACAAAATATTTATATATATAAAACCTAGAGGTGCACCAATACTAAATTTCTCTGCCGATACCGATAGCCGAATATTTATAATATCGGCCAATGCTGACACTGATAGTTTGGTTTTTCTTAAGGAAAAAAAATCTCTCTCAAATAATGTTGCAAACAATACAGGGAGCCCTCTCATTTGGTACATTACAGTATTAGAGGTTACAATTAACAACAGAGGTATAATATTCAGCTGCTGTTTATTTTCAGATATAATGATAACACTCAAATAAAAACTGAAATGTTTGTATAAAACTTAGAATCACATAAGGTAGTTTTCATAAGCACTTGCAAGTTTTCTTCATGGCAAATTTACACAAACATAATTAACAGTAAATAAGCTCCTCTCTGGTGTTTTTATATAGCCTATATACATAGCTATGGAACTGTGAACATTGGAAAACATTCCTGAGGTAAATTCGACATGATGTGACATATTGTTCACAAGCTGTTTTATTGACGTCTTTCCGCGGTTGAAGCACAAATAAAGTGATTACATGAGACGTGATACATTCTGGTAAGTTGTACTAGGCTATATCTTTCAACATACCTTTGATATTTATGCATGTTTTTCAAGATAGGCCTAAGTTATATTGAAGAGGAGGAAAACATTCGCGCTCCGCGCTGCCGCCTGAACTGAGGCATTACAGCGATCTGACACGCCAAAGCGCTATTTATTGTTTGAATTTCATGATAAAATGGACAGAGTTTGAAAACTGAAACTTTTATTCTTATCAGAAGTAACAAAGCAGAAAGCCTTTGCAATTATTGGATGGAAGGCGCTACAAATAATATTTGACGTAGCTAAAAATAAAGACGCAGACCTAACCCTGGCTTGAAATACGGGTGATTCATAGGGTCAAAAAGAGACTACTTTAGCGTCACTATTTTTAAACTGTTAATGCGTTAAAATTCAACACAAAAGCTGGTTTGCCAACCGCCAAGAAGAGGAAGAAGAAATTCAACACAAGAGTGATTTTCTTCACACACCGTATGTACGAGTTGCAGTCTGAGCACGTTTTTCCGCAGCCTTGATTGACAGGATATAATCGGCCCTGATCATCAGCCGATGGCCGGTAGTCGGCCGATACCGATTGTTGGCCGATATATCAGTAGGCTACATCTCTAAATAACCATATATAACTTAGGCTATATATGTATATAACTTCTATACTTCAATAATATTGATAACTGCCTAAAAATTGCATCAAAAAGCCAAAAAAACAAGCTAAAACAAACAAGCATTTTTTTTATCATCATTTGTTTTTCCTGATATATAATTTATAAATTAATTTATAGTATAATTTAGCACCAAAAAGGACGAAAAAAAAAAAAAAAAAAAAAAAAGAATGAGGACAAAGTGATAGTGATACAGTATGTGGAGAAAACACTGAATATTAAGCATTATTAACTGATAATCTTCCTGTCCTCCAAAGCTCTGACATGTCATTCACACTTGTGTTTAAAAATTTAAATAATAATTAATAATATCAATAATAATATAAAAATCAATAATTAAAAATATCACATTGGACACTTCAATCGAAGTTTAACATTACTGACACCAAATTACATCCGTTTTCACTTCTCATGTGACCAATCATGCTCCACAGAATCTTGGACAACTCCTTTGGTGCTTCACATATAGTAAAAATGAAAACAATACAGGGTTGAAATAACTGTAAATAACAAAAGTTTCATTTTGTGGAGTACTATCCCTTTACTAGGGCTCTGAGGTTGTGTAGTTACAGCTGCTATCGCTTTTTTTTTTTTTTTTTTTTTTTTTAAAGTGTATGTTTTCCACAAAACCCTCAAGTGTTCGGCCAGGTCAAGGAGCTTCTGTTAACACTTTTCAAACAGCATGTCCCTAGTCCTAATCTATTCTCCTGATGTAATTTATATTTTAAAACCTGACCTTACTTTTTATTTCACTAAGCCAACACATTTTTATCTTTCGCACTGCAGTTTGACAGCCACTGACAAGTGAAGTGAAAAACCTCTCATGCAACCTGCCCTCATGAAGCCTGGGAAGGTGAAATCAATACGGTTTGTATTTTAAAAAGGCACCGATACGTGAGCATGACTCAAAATTACTACCTTAGACTGACATGCAGAAGTTATGAAGATAAAAAAGTGACTCAAAACAGGGACAAAAGGCAGTTTGGCTGCGGCAATTGATATAGACACCGATATGCTGAAAGCTCGATGCGAACGGTAATTGACAAGAGTATCAGAAATTCAATGGAAAAAAACAAGAGTGCAACAAAACGAAATGGCATTTCTGGTGAAATGGTGTTGGTGAAGGTTGACTGAACTTCAGGTTTCAGGTGACCCTTTCACACTAGCTTTCCTTTTCTCCTCTCTCTCTTTCTCACAGTTCTTTTTTCTTCTCCATTACTCGGACGCTGAATGATGGTGATTTGGTTGAGGCCCAGTGAGTGTCTGAGGAAAATTGGTTGGTTGATAAAAACGATGCTATCAAAGAGGGCTACTTTCTCATTTACATTTAGATGAGTATTGATTATTTATTTACTCAGTGGAGTGGGATTCTTTTCCAATCTTATCTCTCTCTCGTCTTGTGCTTGTCACCTGGTAGAGGGGGGAAAGAAAGCGTGAGAGAGATAGAGTTCTTGACACCACTCGAGGATAACAGCATTTTGTTGCACAGATAAAAGTTAGAAGGGTGCTCTCCCTTTGTCTCCTTTTTCTATTCTCTCGTTTCTCTTCCTCCACACCAATTTTGACAGAAGAAGAAAGTTTGCAGAATTAAAACTGATGGCCTTGGTTGAAAGGGTATAGGTGACAAGCTCTCAATTTGCTGCGGTAAAGAGTGGAATTCGACATGCGGTAATGGTTGGAGGATTTCAGAGAGCAGTGCGGTCGTTGTTGTTTTGTCAGTATAATGACATTTTATGTATTTGATTGATTGTCAAACAATCAAGCATATCATTTTTTTATTGAGTCTCATTTCTTCACAATAGTAATATTTTTCGGCGTCATTTTATTTTTGAAAGTAACATACCTTAAAGTCTTGGCTACAAAAAAGCTACTGGACATTCAGACGTTATTGCCCATAAAAATGCAGTTCATTGAACACATGTTGTACTGTTGTGACAAAATGCCTCGATGGTGGAAACAATAACAAAATATAAAAGGTAGATTAAAAAAAAAAATCAAACAATTACATGAATTACATAAGGTATTTATTGTGCAATGGTTTGATATTTTTGTAATCTACCTTTTATATTTCCTTATTTATGTTTTTTAAATGATTATTTGTGTGTGTATATAAATGTTGTTTATTATCAGTTTCCAAGTTTTAACATTGATAATAATAATAATAAATGTTTCTTGAGCTGTAAAATAATCATAGTAGAATGATTTCTAAAGGATCATGTGACACTGAAGACTGGAGTAATGATGCTGAAAATTCAGCTTTGCCATCACCGGAATAAATTATATCTAAAATATATTACAATAGAAAGCAGTTATTTAAAATTGTAATAATATTTCACAATATTGCTGTTTTTACTGTATTTTTTGATAATGTAACCTTGGTGAGAATAAAAGACTTCCTTCAAAAGAAATAAAAAACGAAATCGACAAAGACTTCTGAATGGCAGTTTATATATAAATGTTGACATTTTAGTGTGGCACACCATTGACCCTTTGCAAAGAACCTCACCCGCCTTAGTTACTGTTGCTATGTCCGAAAAGCCATTAAAAAGCGCTCTCACGCCACAATTCATGTTTTCACACAGTGAAAAATACATCACACTGCAAAAAGGATACTGACAACATGCCAACAGACAAAACAGAGGAGGTTACTTTTGGTATGAAACAAAGTCATAGCTTTCATATTTTGTCATTTTTTAAAGCAATTCAAACAATAAATACCATTTTGTGCCTCTTTAATGTGTAGTGACAGATCGCTGAAGTGCCTCAGCTCAAGTAACACTTAAACCGATCATCTCTTCCTAGTTTTTGCACGAAATGAACATGAACATCAGAAAGTTTGTTGCTTCAACCGCGGAAAGTTCAAGTCCACCGAAGTTAATCTACTAACTCTCCTGTTTGGTTTGTTTGTTGGACAAAATGGTGTATTCGGCACTATGACTGGTCATATTGCCTGTCAATCAAACTCCCTGCGAAGTGTGAATTCGCCTTAAAAAAAACTCATAGTCCCCGTGATCCTGTGACAACTTGCCCCGGTCATCCCTATACTCGTAAGACACATCGGATATTGCTGACTGTAATCTGTACCTGTATCTTTCCTCAATGTATGGATCGTACGTGAAGTAACTGGGTGCAGTGGAGACGGCTGCAGGATGGGGGTACGTAGCTCTCTGCAGTAGTAAGGGACCCCTGACAGACCCTGCCTCTTCCTCTCAGCGCTGTGATGGAGAGTGAGCCGTCTCCTGAGGTGGCCTCTGTCAGCTCCGCTTTGTTTCAAAGGGAAGATAGGTAGCACAGCCACTGCGGCCTGAATCAACCACCCATCTCCCTGCCCTCACCCTGTGGGCCACGCTCGGCATGGGACATGTGGACCTAGAATGTGTGACAGGAAAGATGCTCATTAGCATATTGTTCTTACATTAAACTTCAAGTGTTTCAGTATTAAGTAAAACACATGAATTCATATAACGCCTAGATCAATTTCCTCTAAATATAGTTAATCTTCCATCTGAATCAACATCTGTTAGTTTATAAGGATGAAGTGGCCCAAAAATAAGTGAGTTTAGGTGCAGGTGATTGATTGGCTGGGTGCGACCTCACAAAATGATGACGGCTTATCTCATGAATATTAATTAGTTATGCACAAATAATTTAGCATCATCTTTTACAGTTTGAAAGTGAACAGATAACCTGGTGAGACATTTAGTTAGATAATTTAATAACAACTGTAACTTATAAAACAACCACAACAAACACGCAGCCTTAAAAATAGATTCCAGCACACATCGCTATATATACCTGTAGCTTAATTACTGCAACAAGTTATTCTATAAAGCTATACATCAAAAATGACACCTATGTAGAATACACTGTTTTGGGAGATCACAATAATACAGAAAAAAATTCACGCTGGCCATTTTGTATCTGTAACCTGATGCACTAATAGCTTTTTAATTTTGCATTTTGTCTCGAAAGTATATGTGTTGTTTTGCATATGAGGATACTTTTAATTTAATACATTTAAGTGAATACATTGCCTACACTCCTGAATGCAAGAACTTTCTTTTTCTTTCTTTCTTTTTCTTTCTTTCTTTCTTTCTTTCTTTCTTTCTTTCTTTCTTTCTTTCTTTCTTTCTTTCTTTCTTTCTTTCTTTCTTTCTTTCTTTCTTTCTTTCTTTCTTTCTTTCTTTAATTCATTTAGAAATGACCCCTTTAAACAGATTACAATAAGTCAAACTCAGGGCTAGACAAAGTGTTGTCCAATACTTACCACATCACCACTAAAACAAACATCTGTCTGACTTACCAGACCTAAATGTCACTAAATGGATGTAAAGATGCATTTGGCAAAGCGCTCAGGGTGATTAACTCTGTGGGCCTAAAATGGGCACTGACTACCAGAGACTTCCATCGCTGCTCAAGAATGGGCATCCATTTTTCTTTGTTAGTCAGTCAGTCATTAGCCTAGTTACACATCTGGATCCCAACAGCACTTTAAGAATATGGACTGCTCTGACGAGGAGGGGGGAGAAAAAAAAAGCTAATTAGCCAAACTGGAGAGGAACATCTTGTTTTCCTAGCCCCCCTAATGGATTAGACCAAGGTCTTTTGAAATGCAAACTTATCAAGGAGACACAGTTAGAGGAGCTGTCCCCTTTGGAGTTGCAAGTCCCTGTCTACCGTCTGTCCTCTGAGTTAATGAGTAAACATTAGAATTGGCTTTACTCTATCACTTGCTACACAGCTAAACCCGAGTAAGTGTGTTAAGATTCTGTGTTCGATTTAACTCGCTCAGTCTCCAAGCCAAAATGTATTTAGTTTCACCTTATAACTGTCCGTCTTTACCGCTACATTTGAAAAGAGGTGCTTTCAACGTGCTTTTTTGAAAATGCCCTTAGGGACCAAGGCCTTTTCTTTGTTAGTGCCAAAGATGGCAAAGACTCTCCTGACATTTCAGGAACCGTTTCTAAAAGGGTAAACATTGCCCTGAGTTTTTGTCCTTCTTTGGATGACAACTTTATTATATATTTCAAACTTCTCTCCATCAATGTTATCAAAATGAAATTCTCATTAATACCTGAAGCATGGTATCACTTGGTATTTTTGTCCCTTCCTTTCAGGTCTCTTAGCTTTAAAACGAGAAGCTTTCAGAACCTGAATTCATTTCTGAATGCACTTGCAATCTTTTCTGTCCTAGTCTAAAGCAAAAACAAAAACAGCATGAAAGGGAAACTAATCCGATCTTCTTCTCTTTTATTGTGTAAGTTTCATTTCATTTCAATGCATCTCTTCCCTACTACATATCTGGGTATCTCTTAAATAGAGGTCACCTGTCCAACAGAAGGAAAAAAAAAACATTCCCTGCTAGTGTTAGGCTGTGTGGAAAGGACTGTGAATCTAATTGGACTTCAGTTAGGGCTTTCTAAATCCAGCTATTTGGCATGACCTTGGAATAATGGCAGCACTAGATGAATAGAGAGGCAGAGGGGTTCATAAACAGCTGAATCTGGTCTTTTGTGTGGGCTGATCTGTAGAGGAAAGACAGACAGGGCTGGGATTGTTCACCAGACGGGAGAGCTGGGTTCACTATGCCCTTTGTCATGAAAAGTGTGGCATGACCTCAGGAGTGCACACAAACAAACACACACAAACACACATCGGAATATAGCTGCTTTTTTTTTTTTTTTCTAAATTCAATTTTTTTTTTTACTTCAGATTTTTTTGGGTGTCCTGTTCTGCTGTAAATCAGATATTATTTTAGAATAATAAATATTTTTAATATTCTTCATAAAAAAAAATAAAGGTTTTTGCAAAATAAAAGGTATGGTGTATGTATAAATTATAATGCAAGTATGAATAAATAAATGTTCTTGGTTTCCTGTTTTGCTGTAGAACAAATTAAAAATGACTTAAAAATATGTTTTAAATGTTTTAGGTTTATAGTCATTTAGCCTCAGAAAATAATAAACAAAAATGTAATCAAATAAATTTGATTGTTTTGGTTTCCTGTTCTTCTATAGAACACATGAAAATGTATTCAATAGGGATGTCTCTGAAGCTGAATACTATGTTCGGAAAAGGAAATTATGCATTCTATGGAGCCCCTAAAGGGACATTGTGATGGAAAAAAATATGAGATTTATAAATCTCATATATTTCAATGCTTTTGCGTTCTCTCGCAATTATATAGTTGGGTAATTATATTGTACTGTATATCATTTGCAGGCATCAGGGAGCCACTATCAATATGCAAGGTATTGAAATCCTTTTGAATTCACGTTCGCTTTTTACTTTCACTTTCTAATTCATGATCACGCGTACTCTGTGTATAGGGAGTGGCGGTACTGACCACACATTTTACAATATTGTCAATGACGCTCAGGAACTGTTGCGCACCAAATCCTCCGACATTGTCCTGTCAGTCATCTCTCCTTACCATCTTCATGTGATAAGTGAAATCTGATACTGTAATGTAACTGACTACTGCAGCAAGCCTAACCATGCCTCTTTAGGGGATCCGTAGAATGTGTTATTAATTTTCCATGCCTTTTCGAATTCCCATTTAGGCTTCGGGAACATCCCTAGTAGGCTATTAAATATATTAAATATTTGAAGAAAAAAAAAATCAACCAGAAAATTAAGTAAATAAATCAAAAACAAAACATCTTCTTTATTTTCAAAGCACATTTGCGAGAACATTTAACCCGTGTGGGCCCCTCCCCTTGCCGTCCCCTGGTGCAGTTGTTTTGTGGAACGGTGAGCCTAGCGGGGTGTAAACAAACACAGTCTCCCTCAATGTCCTGACAAGGTAGGACCCCGGCCTGCTCTTGACCCCACATTAAATCCTCATTACGCCTAATGCAATCTGAGCCCAGCTCCTGTGCCACAAAAGAAAGATCAATTAACGTGATTAGTGGCACAAACACAGAGACTTATTGGCTCATCAAATCTAAATTTGCATTGTGGCATTGTATTGTTTAATTTTTGTATTAACTAAATTTTAACTGAAAAAAAGAGAGTTGTCTTTATGTTGTCGGTTAGGCGTTTTCATTGTTTTACTTGTCCAGCTGCATTTTTAATGTTTGATTGTTTGTGTGTGTGTGTTTGTGTGTGTGTGTGTGTGTGTGTGTGTGTATCAATACATTAAACGCACATCACATTTGTACATGACACGCAGGGCTAATACATCACTGCACATCTAAAAGTGTGGCCATGGATATATAAAGCTCCTGTTGCGGTGGCTGGCTGATTCATGGCGTTGAGTCCTCATTAAGTGTTGGTTGTGTTTTCTACCAGGTTTGATTCGGTTTTTAATTAATTTTCCGAGATGGCTCTCGGAGCTCCGTTGTCATATTAAAGTCCTGTGAGCTCTAGACCTGTCAGAGGGGAAGAAACGGTTATGGCTCATCCAGAGATTAATATCTCATCACTGGTGATGTATTACCTTGATAAACTGCGGCACGAGGTTCACTAATCAACATTTTAAAAATATTATGCATTTCCGCAGTTTGCTCCTGTATGATAGATGAACATCTGAGTGGACAGTGAACAGTCAACAAGCTGCAGTACCTGCACTACATCTCCAGGATTCAATTATTGCCAGTTGTTTTTTTCTAAAAATAAATATTTTCAGCAGATATGGGGAAATATCTCATTTATCATTCTGAGGGATCAAAATATTTTGTCATTTGTGTTAAAAAAAAAGGTCTGCAAATGTTTGTCTTATATTTTAACAGCATGAGGTATGGCTTTTTGGTTGTTTTTCCTTGATGGGCAAGTAAAAACAAAACTGTGAATATCTCAGGCTATCCAATTAAGTTTTTATTATTATGAATCATATTATTAATATAATCATATTACTATACTGCAGCAAAAAAAGTTTAAATCTCCATTAAATTAGTTTTTTCTACAAAAAAAAGTGATAAAAAGTGACCTGTAAAATTGCTTCTCAAGTATTTATCTCATTTGTGACCCTGGACCACAAAAATAGTCATAAGGGTCTTTTTTTTTTTTTTTTTTTTAATTGAGATTTATGCATCATCTGAAAGCTGAATAAATAAGCTTTCCATTGATGTACTGTATGGTTTGTTAAGATTTTTGAAAATCTGGAATCTGAGGGTGCAGAAATACTGAGAAAATCGCCTTTAAAGTTGCCCAAATGAAGTCCTTAGCAATGCATATCCACTCATAAAAATACATTTTTGATATATTTATGGTAGGAAATTTACAAAATATCTTCATGGAACCTGATCTTTACTTAATATCCTAATGATTTTTGACATAAAAGAAAAATCTATAATTTTGACCCATACAGTGTATTGTTGGATATTGCTACAAATATACGTAGTTTTGTGATCCAGGGTCACATTTTAGATATGTTTAGATTTACTAGAAAACTAAGCAGAAATTGTTCTTAAAAAAAAATAAAAAATAAAAGTGTATACAGCTTTAAAGTCTCATTTATTCTCTTGAGGCTGTTTCACAACAAGCGTCCATGTGGCAAAGAATATGGCCAAGCTCTCGACTGGATCCTGTGGCACTGGAGGTCTGGCCAGTAGGGTAAGTGTTTGTGTGTATGCATGCGATATTAGCTCCCAGTGAAGTTTGACTTGGTGTGTCTGGAAGCTGTCAGATGAGAAAGCTCTAAAAGGTCGGGACAGATCAGAGAAGATAAATGCTGAGTGGGGAGGACAGCTGTTTTCGAGAAGGGGGAACACCAGTGTCTCTCAAAACTGGGGCCAAGGATCATCCCCAACAGCACAGAAGATGCCAGGCCCAGCATGTGTCCTCCAGAAGGACTTGTCCTCCTCTCTGAAGACAGATTAAGTGGGGTAAACACATCTCTCTTGATAGAGACCAGTGTTCATTCAAGAAATATGTAATGATAAAATACCATGTTCCTCTCTCTTTCATAAAGAAATATATAGATGGTATAAAATTAACATCAATTTTATACCATATTCAAATGACATTCAAACTTTCCTCTACTGATATTCAGTGTCACATGATCCTTCAGAAATCAAGAAATATTTCTTATTATTATCAATGTTAAAACTGTTAGTGGGTGGGATATATTAGGCAGCAAGCGAACATTTTGTTCTCAAAGTTGATGTGTCAAAAGCAGGAAAAATGGGCAAGCATAAGGATTTGAGCGAGTTTGACAAGGGCCAAACTGTGATGTCTAGATGACTGGGTCAGAGCATCTCCAAAACTGCAGCTCTTGTGGGGTCTTCCCGGTCTGCAGTGGTCAGTATCTATCAAAAGTGATCCAAGGAAGGAACAGTGATGAACCAGCAACAGGGTCATGGGCGGCCAAGGCTCATTGATGCACGTGGGGAACGAAGGTCCGTGTGGTCCGATCAAACAGACGAGCTACTGTAGCTCAGATTGCTCAAGAAGCTAATGCTGGTTCTGATAGAAAGGTATCAGAATACACAGTGCATCACAGTTTGTTGCGTATGGGGCTGACCCCTGTCCACCGCCGAAAGCACAAACAGTGGGCATGTGAGCATCAGAACTGGACCAAGAAGGTGGTCTGGTCTGATGAATCAAGTTTTTTTTACATCACGTGGATGGCTGGGATATATACATAGTCAAGCATATTATATTACAATCTCTAGATCTGTACATCTCAAGCAACAGCTAGGTCTAATATGTCAGCGGAAATATTACAACCTCATTTGTTTAATGAAACTTGTTAACCGCAGAGCAGAAAGCAAATAGAAGGGATTATTGGTTCACTCATTGGAAACATGTCATTTTGTGTTAGCGCGAGAAGAACTCAAGGACTACAGCTCGTGCCTTTGTCCTCTCAAACGGGAAAACAGCTAATAGCCTTTGAAGGCAGAGATCGAAAGCAGTCATAAAGACGTGGCCATTGATGACTGACGGAATATGGTACCGTAATGCTAATAGCATAACAGGATCATATGCCATGCATTCTCCTTAAACTGAATGCCACATGAAGGCAGTAACAGATTAAAATGTATTTGTCTTTTGTTTCTGTCTGCAGCATATTAGGGTGTCTTTTCTACAGACCCTGGTCATTGTCTTCTGTTAATCACAATAACGCAAAGGAAAACACACAAATCTTTGTCTGAGCAAATCTTATTAGTAAGTCACCTTGGATAAAAGGATTTGCTAAATTAATAAACATACATCTTCCCAGTCTATGAAATAATACTAAAAGTGCTCTGGATGATTTCGACATGATTATGACAGATTAGGCTCATGTTTGAATTTACTTTCTAAATGCATGTTCCTGTGGTTCTGGTTCAAGTCTGGTCCTAACTTTTTAAAGTCAGTTACATAAGGTATGATTGATTAACACTTGTCTAACTTCTAGTTGATCTAACTAGTTTTTAACATAAAGGCTAAGTTTATGCAACTGGCTCCTGGTCTTGCTGAGAACATAAATTGTGCATATTCTCTTTGAATATCCTGTTTCAATCAGAAATACATCCAACTATATGACTTTTGGATCCAAACATCTATTTAACATGTGCACTTCCTTTTTGGATCCAAAACACTGGATCCATATATAGCTGAACTGGGTTACAAAACGTGAACTTTTTTTTTTTCTTTTTTTCTTCAAAATTAACAAAATTGAAATAATGAGTCAATACATCATCAGTCCTTCTAAAATGCATTTGTCTTACCCTGATTCATTTTGATAAGCCTATTTTAAGTGTTTATATTTTAGATCTGTCTGGATGGTTTTCACAGGAAATTTCATACATCACTCGTCTGTGCATGTCTCGTCATATCCGTAAATAGAGAAAAGTTGCCTTGGCTACTTTGACGCATGTCGGAGTGGCATAAGTTAGTCACAATGAGTGAGAAAGGTTGACATGGAGCATGCTAAATCTCAAACCCTCAGGAAATCACCTGTTTAAAAAAAATGCTGAACAGAGAAGCTTCTGCTTGCAAAAAGACAGAGCTCGTAGTAAAATGAAAATCAACATTGACTTGACTTTTCTGAGATGGCGAGAACTGAGAGATTAGAAATGTTGTTAAAGTGCCATGGAGATGGGGTTTTTATTACTCAACAGGTGAGAAAGGAATTGTATTGAACAGATAAATTGCCATGTGTAGTTCTCTAACAGAGTTCATTGTAAAGCATTATCTATTGTGAAGGGTTCATTTCATTATGATTGTTGTAGTGCTGTGCTGGAATTTATTTTCAAGGAAGTACCATGTCTATTAATGAGTATAGTAACGTCTTCAGCTAGTCAGCTTCAGATCCTTTCCATCTGAACTAGTTATATCTCTTAAAGTTACAATTTGTGATATGTTTTTCCGCTAGAGGTCACTAGAAGCCTATTCAAAACAAAGGCGTTGTTTGATGACGCCAAGTTTTAGAGCGGAAACTTGGGACATGTGGTCTCCATCTCAACGGACGGTGCAAAAGAATAGGGATTGGAGTCTGGAAGAACTCATGTTCGTGGATGCGATTATTAACGTTAACTGTAGTATGAAGCAGAGCAGGACCGAGTGTTGCGGGAGCTGAACGAGGAGCTGGAGCGATTGATCAACACACGCCTCACGAGCAGCGGGACTTTTATTATGACACAGTCGCCGGCGCCGCTTCCGCTTTTCTGGTCATGAGTTTACGGGAGCTGTCCTTGTCGACAGAACCAGCGGCAGATGGTAAACAGTAATTATGTTCCATAAATAAGTAACACAATCCACCATAAAAGGTGCAAGAAGTAAATAAGGAACTGCTTGAAGCAAGCTAGTGGTTTGCTGGACGCTAGACTCTACTTCCGCATTTGTCCACGGCACTGTTGTCATGTGGTTTCTACGTCAGTAAAGGCGGTAACAAAGGTAACTGACGTCATTGACAGGCGACTGCACTGCCCCGTGTCACTGTTTAGAATGGGAATTTTCCATAGAGAGTAAAAGAAATGGACACAGCGACCCCATTGGAACTCAATTGAGACAATTTTTTATTTTTTTTTTTCCCAATACATTTATTTAAACTTCAAACCGTACAAAACAAAAAGACATACCACATAACAAACGACTATCTCACATTACACCTTTTTACAAAAAAAAACTACGAAGGAAAAAATCTCCCTAACCAAAATGTATTAAGCACCAGTTATTTAATCAAAATAGTTATACTTTATCAGCCATAATGTATTTAAATTTATAAGTACACAAAACAATAACAACTTCACCAAGGAATTAAAAATTAAATAAACTTAAGAACAATACAAGTTCCCTAACATAGGGGATTATATTAACTGATATTCTAATATAAGTGAGAAAAAAATATTTTTTAGCGATTTTTAGCACTTCCGTTTCTGATGCGCAGACTCAAACTAAGCTTGATGACATCAGCAACCTGTCTGACAGATGTAAATCTTCTAGTAGCTGTGCGTGAAAACTGGCATCGTTAATCTTGCAGAGACGGCGAGCTTGAGCGGGGAGTTCTTTGGCGTGAGTGAGCAGGAGTAAGTATTTTGATTAATTATTTTGTATAGTATTTTAAAATGTAACGCCAGTACGCCATATGAAGTTAATGCATACTATTGTCTGCGAGCTTCTCCTCCTGTCTGTACGGTAATTTCTCTACTGTGCGACAGAGAGTCGAGTGGTTATGACGCAATCGTTAGCTTATTTTTACAAAAACTGCTTCTACTGGGCCATAATGTAACATAGAAGGTAATGGAGCCCTTTATACATTGTCGTGTATGTTTAGAAATAAATAATGGACAAATGGAGTCTTTAAACGCCTCAGATGTAAAGTTATTCACTGTCAAAGTGACGCCAAAATGAATGGGAGTCAATGGGATGCTAACGCAAGTGAAGTTCTGCTACAAGATGGCAGCACGCGGCCGACTTCAACTTCCGGTCGACTTCCTTGGGCACTTTGACAGCGAATAACTTTACATCTGAGGCGTTTAAATTTGAGTTCCAATGGGGTCGCTGTGTCCATTTCTTTTACTGTCTATGGAATTTTCTCATGATTTACAAGTAGTTGAAAACATTAGAGATATTGTTTGTAATCAGCTGGACAAAATATATAACACTAGCCTAGTGGTTTTTGGATATTTTACTGCAAAAATTTTACATATTGTACCTTTAAGCCTAGTAGAGAATGATTTCACCATATTCAACAAAAACAATGTTCTTTCATAAAATGCATGTAGTTTTGTTTTTTAACCGCATAGTGTACATTTCAGGGTTACACTTTATTTTACAGTGCCATCGTTACATTGTAATTACTCAAATTAAGTACTGAGTACTATTAATTAACTACATGTCCTTACTATAGAGTTACAGTTAGGGTTTGGTTTAGAGTTAGTTACTTGTAATTATGCATAATTTACTGTTATTACTATAGTAAGTACATGTAGTAACTATGGCACTGTAAAATAAAGTGTTACCCATTTCAGTTAACTGCAACAATCTGTGATATAAAAAATGTATTCATTTATTATTATTTTTACTTTATGTGACCCTGCCATTTCTGTGTGCAAACTAAGTTTGCCATACACTCGTGGCCAACAAAATGTTCTACCTCCTAGTGCCTAGGCCTTGACTGACAGCTGTCATGTCTTTGCCACACTCGACATATTTGTCAGAAGCCATCTCCATGATGGACTTTATCTGAGGGACTTTCCCTGTGATGAGAGACACACAAACACACACACACACACACACACACACACACACACACACACACACACACACACACACACACACACACACACACACACACACACACACACACACACACACACACACACACAATGAGACCTGAAGGGAAGATCAATGCAGCCATGCGCAACCCCTAAGGAACAACTATGAATGTGAATGTGATATGATTTATTAATTACTGCAGAGGAAATGAGATGCTTAGTTTTTAATTTATTTAATTTGTCTATGCTATGAATTTTAGGATAAAAAAGTTGGCATGGTGACTGATTTATTTTTTTTATTATTTTTTTTTTTTTTTCACATTTACTGACCTATTAAACTATATATTAGGGCAAAACATGTGACACCATTTAAAACTTATTTTAATGTAATTAAAATAATATATTCATATTTTAACAATTAACAATCATTCATATTTGTATGATAAATGTTATATTTTTCATTCTATTACTTTTTGTAATCAACAATTATTATTATTATTATTATTATTTTAAGAGTTCTGTATCATACTCAACACAACTCATTCTTCATTCACAGATTTGGATGCCAAGATTAGCCACTAGTGTCCTCTGTTGCATGCTGGGAGTGGGGTAACAGTGTCAGTGCTTCCCGCCTCTACTCCCTTTACAGCCCAATCTGCTGTCTACGGCCTCTCCACCTCATCAATGCACCTGGCGTTATATTTGACGTAGCACTGATTCATGGCCCTCTGCCCACAATCAAGCAGCATAAATTATTCTTATTTACTCTCACAGTGATTAAGATGCTGTCACATAATGTCACTCAAGCATATTTTTATAGATCAAATGAAAATTGGCATCAAGGAAAAGCAGGTCAAGTTCATCAATTAAAAGAGGTGCTGTTTTTTATTTATTTATATATTTACTCACTTCTCTTCTCTCTCTCCCTCTCTCTCTTTTTTTCTCCCCCCTCTCACTAAATGGCCTGGTACACATAAAGTGCTCTGTGACTGTGGGTGATTGATTTTAGTATTAATCTTACATAAAGCATAACACACTTTTGCAGGAGTAATCACAATGGCAAATATTGACACAGCACAATTGCTCAAGCCAAATTTATCTTAAAGAGATTCAGACTCTTGAGTGGACAGTAGATGCTGTAGAAAAAAATTACATTTGTGCTGTTCATATTTTACGCTTAAAAGGTTAGTTCACCCCAAAATTTTGTCATCATTTACTTATCCTCATGCTGTTCTGAACCTGTATGACCTATAACACAAAAGTCTTCTTATTATTTATATGAATGTAAGGAATGTATATATCCTAAAGATAAAATATGTAATTATAATGAGTTATGTGTTATGTTTGGTAATGGGTTAAGGCCCGTTCAAACCAAGAACGATAATTATAAAGATAACTGTAATGATAACTATATTTGCGTTCACACCAACGGACGATAACAGTCTGTTTATTCAGCTCACGCACTGCCGTTTCAAAGTGTGTACAAAATTTTTTTGCTGTTCTTGCTGCATTTACACGGCTTTAACAAGCAGATGTCCTCAGCATGCTATGTTTCGAGTGAATAGCTAGTGTAATCGATCTAATCTCTAACAGTGAAAATAGCTGACGACGTCAACATAGCGGAATAAAAACAACGCCTAATCTTTTTCACTGCAACTTCAAAGGAAGCAATGCTGTAGAAACAAGCGCTGGATCTGAGGTAATTTTTGTTACACTGTTTGCTAGGTGGGCAAAATTATCTCATTGTTAATACTTATCACCATTTATTCTGAGGGTATGACCGATTGTGTTCCATATATTCATTTTCTTCTAGAACCCCTTTTTAAAAGATGTAATATAAGTCTAAGGTGTCCCCTGAATGTGTCTGTGAAGTTTCAGCTCAAAATACCCCATAGATTTTTTTTTCATTCATTTTTTTAACTGCCTATTTTGAGCCATTATTACATATGCACCGATTAAGTGTGCGGCCCCTTTAAATCTCCCGCTCCCCCGCGAGCTCTCAACTGCCTTAAACAGCAAACACAAAGTTCACACAGCTAATATAACCCTCAAAATGGATCTTTACAGAGTGTTTATCATGCATACATTGATTCCTGTGAGTATAGTATTTATTTGGATGTTTGCATTTGATTCTGAATGAGTTTGAGGATGTGCTCCGTGGCTAACGGCTAATGCTACACTGTTGGAGAGATTTATAAAGAATGAAGTTGTGTTTATGAATTATACAGACTGCAAGTGTTTACTAATGAAAATAGCGACGGCTCTCTTGTCTCCGTGAATACAGTAATAACTTTAACTTTAACCACATTTAACAGTACATTAGCAACATGCTAACGAAACATTTAGAAAGACAATTTACAAATATCACTAAAAATATCATATCATGGATCAAGTCAGTTATTATTGCTCCATCTGCCATTTTTCTCTATTGTTCTTGTTTGCTTACCTAGTCTGATGATTCAGCTGTGCACATCCAGACGTTTCGCCCTTGTCTAATGGCTTGAACATGAGCTGGTATATGCAAATATTGGGGGCGTACATATTAATGATCCCGACTGTTACGTAACAGTCAGTGTTATGTTGAGATTCGCCTGTTCTTCGGAGGTCTTTTAAACAAATGAGATGTATATGAGAAGGAGGAAACAATGGAGTTTGAGACTCACTGTAAGTCATTTCCATGTACTGAATTCTTGTTATTTAACTATGCCAAGATAAATTAAATTTTTCATTCAATGGCACCTTTAAAGTGAAAGGGGGTCTTGTCAAACAGTGCTGGATTTTTCTGTACCTCAGCAATGGACTATATGCACGGGTTACTTCCTGGTTGTCGTTAAGCCAGCTCGAGCACTTCCGGTGAACTGTTAGCTGTTCATTCTGTAGTCGTTGTACATCGACACAAAACCATCTATGGTTGACTTTTTAATGTTATATTTATATTTTAATGTAGTTATCACATTTACCTAATTTGCCAATAAACCAGTTTTATTGATTGCAATAAAGACGAAGCTATTGGGACTGTTTAAAAATGCCGTGTCTGTAATTAGACACGCACACACATTTTTTTCACAGCACTTCAAATGTTATTTTTAATGTGATGACCACAAACATTATTTGTTCATCCTTCTGAGATTGTCCCCATTGTAAAACCGAACGTTTAAAAATATAGGAAATTTAACATTTGATAGAAAACACTTATCTAAAAATAAAAAAGACAGTAATTAGCATTTTAACCACCAGATGGCGGCAAAGTTGCATTTATTTGCGCACATATCAGCCATTTCCTCTAAACGTTTTTCACTTCGTTTTTGACTAAATATTAAACATTATAAAATAACTAGGTTTAAAATACATTTCGTCAATGTGAAGTATGAAATACTCACAAAATCTTATGAAAAACAATAACTTTTATTGCGAATTACACAGAAAGCGAGCACCGTGCTCTCCCTTTGTAATCACAGCAGCTGTCAGTCAGTGCAGTGCAAGATCAATGATTTCAGCACACTTGTGAAAACACACATTTATTCAATCAATCTAACTAAAGTGCACAATAAATATTTAATTTTTGAAGCTTTTTTTCCACATAAAAGTTTGAAAACTAATGGTCGAATTGAATTTAGCCGAGGAGGAACATTGAGGTACGTCTTTATTTATTTATTTTTTATGCTGTCTTGCGTTTGAATAACTAAATTAATGCTATGCCACACTATTTAAGTGACTATATTCTGATTATAAACTAAGTATTACACTACCGATGCTCAACACACCAGCAAATGACATCTCACCGGAAGTTTTCGAGCTGGCTTATATTAATGCGGAAGTTCTAAAGAACGCTCCGTGCATATAGTCTATTAACTTCTCTGCAATGTTGTCTGCCATTTTAAATGTGCGAGCCCTTTGATTCGAATGGATTCTGATTCGCTGTCAGTGTTTTATCGTTCAACAGCTGGAAAAAAAATCATTCTGATGATAGGAATCCCAACTATATAATTTTAATAAAATTGCGAATACAAGTATTAATTCCTATTTTAAACAAAAATCTTACACATACCAACACGCATATATAAAAACACAGTATAAAGTAATAATAGTACAGTACATGATTGTATATAAAAATAAAAATGCATTTCATTTTCAATACATTTTAAAGGAAAAAACCTATCAAAGATATTTCAGGAGGTCAAGGCTTTTTGTAGAAGGATTGTTATTTGTTATAAAGGCCCTCTGACAGGGCCAGAAATGAAAGCGTTAAAAATCTATGATCCTCAGAGCATGTGTCCGCAAGAAAAAGAATGAGGTTCACCCAATGTTTTAAAGATAAAAAAAAATGCAATGGAAGAGAATGAGGGAAAGAGGAGAAGTTGAATATATATTTCACATGATAAGAGAAAAGATGAAGCAGAAGGAAAAAAAGATTCTATTACCGTGGCGACAGTTACAAACCTGCCCTTGTGTGGAGTAGCCTCTGCTGAAAAGATTGATGCAATGAGTTCTGACCTTGGCTTGGAGCTGAAACTGGTGATGTATGTATGAGCATCTCCTTGCTAAATGGACCCAGATTTGTTGCGCTAATATACATGGAAGCCCAGTACCAAACTCACTACAGCGATAAATCAGCAGCCATTTTAGGTGTCATCTCTGGTTTATATTCCTCTTCTGTTTCTATTGCTCTAATCCATGTCACTAGCATCATTTGAAACGAAACAGCATTATATTATTCTGTTGTCGCTGAATTAATCACAAGCAATATGTGAAAAAGCTTACAAAATCGTGACCGTCTTGTAATCCACTTATTACGAATTTTTGTACAAAAATTATGTTTTATTTTTAAATCATTTGGTCAAAATATTGACAAAGTAAATAAATCCATGTGTTAGAAAACTAGGCTATATCTCCATCTTTTTTTTTTTTTAATCATTTAATTCATTTTATGGCATAATGCAAACCTCATGTGTAATCATCTGAAATACTGTAAAACTAATACTGTACTGTAAAAAAAAAAGCAAGCACACTTCATGCACTGTAAAAGTAGTCAAATAGATGGAATTTTAGGCATTTATATGATAAATAATTAGCTGAGAATAAATGTTATAATGCTATATTATTACTATTTTTACCACCAGTAATTTAAAGGTGCCCTAGAATCAGAATTTGAATTTTCCTCGGCATAGTTGAATAACAAGAGTTCAGTACATGGAAAAGACATACATTGAGTTTCAAACCCCATTGTTTCCTCCTTCTTATGTAAATCTCATTTGTTTAAAAGACTTCCGGAAAACACTCGGATCTCAACATAACACTGACTGTTACGTAACAGTAGGGATCATTAATATGTATGACCCCAATATTTGCATAATGCCAGCCCATTCTACGCATTAGACAAGGAAAGGCAGTATTAACGGCTGGATCTGTGCAGACAAGGTAAGCAAGCAAGAACAACAGCGAAAAATGGCAGATGGAGCAATAATAACTGACATGATCCATGATATCATGATATTTTTAGTGATGTTTGTAAATAGTCTTTCTAAATGTTTCATTAGCATGCTGCTAATGTACTGTTAAATGAGGTTAAAGTTACCATCGTTTCTTACTTTATTCACGGAGACAAGAGCCGTCATTATTTTCATTATTAAACACTTGCACTCTGTATAATTCATAAACACAACTTCATTCTTTATAAATCTCTCCAACAGTGTGTAATGTTAGCTTTAGCCACAGAGCATAGCCTCAAACTCATAGAGAATCAAATGTGAACATCAAAATAAATACTTTACTCACATAATTCGAAGCATGCATGCAGCATGCATGACGAACATCTTGTAAAGATCCATTTGAGGGTTATATTAGCTGTGTGAACTTTGTAAATGCACTGTAATATAGTCGAGAGCTCGTGTGGCAGAGGAAGCGCATCTCTTAAAGGGGCCGTGCTGAAAAAATCAGTGCATAGTTAATGAAGCCCCAAAATAGGCAGTTAAAAAAAATTAATAAAAAAAAACTATGGGGTATTTTGTGCTGAAACTTCACAGACACATTCAGGAGACTCCTTAGACTTATATTACATCTTGTAAAAAAACAATCACCTTTAATTCATTATTTTAATTTCATTTACAAGTAAAAATGTGAAAATTCCAGCCCTACCAACCCGATCTCACGGCAATTTGTACGTTTTTTTTTTTTTTTTTTTTTTTACGAGGTGACACACTCTTATGAAGTTTTTTGCTAAATTTATATGAATTTGTAGGAATGACCTACCCATCGCCGCCCCTAAACCTACCCGTCACTGGCGTTTAGACAAATCGTATGAGTTCGTACGCGGGAGGTCATACAAACTGGTACGAATTAGCCACCTTGTAAAATACGTACGAATTGGTAGTGAGATAGTGTCGGCCTAAATGAGCAATGTTGCAAATCGTCACTTTGCACCACCTAGTGGTGATTTCACTAATGAGTGTGACATGTGACTAGGTTGTATTTAAAGGATTAGTTCACTTTCAAATTAAAATTTAATGATAATTTACTCACCCCCATGTCATCCAAGATGTTCATGTCTTTCTTTCTTCAGTCGAAAAGAAATTAAGGTTTTTGATGAAAACATTCCAGGATTTTTCTCCATATAGCGGACTTCAATGGCCTCCAAATGGCTTCTAAATGCACATCTTTAGCTAGCTCTCTTCTTCTTCTTCTTCTTCTTCTCTACTAGAATTCCGGCAGTGTAGACACTGCTAAGTGTATTACTGCCCTCCACAGGTCAAAGTTTGAACTAATTGTTATATACTTGCACTAGCATATTGTATATGACAATTTAGTTCAAACTTTTTTATCAAAAACCTTAATTTCTTTTCGACTGAAGAGAGAAGGACATGGACATCTTGGATGACATGGGGGTGAATAAATTATCAGGAAATTTTAATTTGAAAGTGAACTAACCCTTTAACGCAGTGGCCTTGCAGCGGTGGTACATGTGGCGGTAATAGGCATTTTGGTTGACTACTATACTGTATGTTAACTTTATTAACAGTAGGCAACATATAGCATCTTATTTCATTATTTCATTAACCCTTATTTAGACCTGACTTAACTGTGAACAACCCAAATTGAGGGCAAATGTTTAAATGCTTTTGAGTGTTGTTACCCCACACTGAAACAGTAGCATAGACGTGAGACCCAGAGGTAAACAAGGTTAGTCCTACACATTGATATATGCTTGCTATTGTAATAAACCCAATTGAGTTGCAGGAGACTTATGGAGGTGGATATGGAAGAAAGCATGTGCTCTCTGCTTCTCTTTCTTCTACTTACCCTTCTCGTCCTGTTCTGTGCTTTTGAAAGGGCCAGCCACTTTTCCTCACAACCTTTCTTTTTCAAAATTCCTCCTCCGCTGGAGATGGGCGCAGCGGCACGGAGCTCTTTTTGATGACCTTTCAGTCTGTTTACATGTTTCTGTAGAGAAGGTAACCTTTTGCTCCCGGTGTTTTTCTGTAATGGAATGGTAGACTGGTGAAAAGATGAAAACTGAAAATGTATTGCCATGCTTGAATTAGAATTTCAAAACATGTGGAAAACAGTATGCAATATATTTATTCCGCGCTAAAATAGATGAAGTCTTGAAATAGCTAGTGCGAAATATTGATCAGTTGCTAAATCAAAAAGTGTGTCAACTAAAAAAGTCTGACTTTAACTTGCATGCTTTTTTGGAAAAAAAATAAGGCATCGTTGGTTCAAAATTGTAGTATTTCACTGATAAGCACATGTACTGTATGTCAAATTAGCCTACATTTTTTAACCAAAATCCGTAGCAATGACACTTGAATATGTTATTTGTTAATTTACTAAAACTCCACTATTTTATTAAACATATCCATAAAATATTTTCTAATCATTCAAATTGTCCTGTCCATAATGATAGTTGAGTTCAGAGTGCCTCATTACACTCATTCAGAACAGTGCTCTTGATATTTGCACTGATCCCTACCTGCTCTGGCATTTGTAATTGAATGACACTTCACACCCATTTTAAACTGTAGCTAATCATGAGTGATCCTAATAAAGGCCATAACTGGCTCAGATGTGCTCTCTCTCACACTGTTATTTTTTTTTCTCATAAAAAGGATTCATTACTAGTGTAGTATTATCTGTCCTTTAAGGTCAATCTGTATTTAAACCATTGCTAATTTAAGCTCAGCAGCACTTTAGTATTCTACACTCAAAATACAGCTGGATGCATTGTACCTAATATCTGCAGGAGTAAATGCCAGTCATTTAACTTGAGAAACACTTTCACCTATAGCTGACATACTGTATACTAAGTTGAGTAAAAATAAAAATAGTAATACACATAAACCAACAAATATTAAAAAGAAATCATGCATTTTAATTTTTCATACATTTTTTATATATTAAGCGCTTTTGTTATGGCAAATTTGTAGAATTAAATTGTTAAATTGTCTTTAATTCAAATACATTTTAAAATGCATAGTTTGTCCATGTGACAATACGCAAAAAAAAAGAAAAAAAGAAAAGAAAAGAAAAAAAAAGAATTTGTTTAAAAGTAATATTTTCCACTTATAGTCATTGGCTGTATGCCCCTTTTTACAAGATGTAATTTAAAGGTGCCCTAGAATTAAAAATTGAATTTATCTTGGCATAGTTAAATAATAAGAGTTCAGTACATGGAAATGACATACAGTCATACAGTCAATGGAGTCTCAAACTCCATTGTTTCCTCCTTCTTATGTATATCTCATTTGTTTAAAAGACCTCTGAAGAACAGGCGAATCTCAACATAACACAGACTGTTACGTAACAGTTGGGATCATTAATATGTACGACCCCAATATTTGCATATGCCAGCCCATGTTCAATGCATTACACAAGGGCAAAACGTCTGGATCTGTGCACAGCTGAATCATCAGACTTGGTAAGCAAGCAAGAACTATAGCGAAAAATGGCAGATGGAGCAATAATAACTGACATGATCCATGATATCATGATATTTTTAATGATATTTGTAAATTGTCTTTCTAAATGTTTCATTAGCATGTTGCTAATGTACTGTTAAATGTGGTTAAAGTTACCATCGTTTCTTACTTTATTCACGGAGACAAGACTGTGATTATTTTCATTTTTTTAAAATGAAAATCAGTCTGTATAATTCATAAACACAACTTCATTCTTTATAAATCTCTCCAACAGTGTGTAATGTTAGCTTTAGCCACGGAGCACTATCAAACTCATTCAGAATCAAATGTAAACATCCAAATAAATACTTACGATTAGACATGCTGCATGACGAACACTTTGTAAAGATCCATTTTGAGGGTTATATTAGCTGTGTGAACTTTTTTATGTTTTTTAAGGCAAGCGCGAGCTCTTGGGGCGTGGAGCACGAGAATTAAAGGGGCCGCACACCCTGAATTGGCGCATTTATAATGATGCCCCAAAATAGGCAGTTAAAAAAACTTCACAGACATATTCAGGGGACACCTTAGACTTATATTACATCTTTTAAAAACATGTTCTTCGGCACCTTTAAAAACACACAAAGTACACATAAACACAGCTGGTTATGTCTGTGAACGTAAACAGCAGGGAAAGAAATCACATGTGTATATTAGATCTGTGTATTAAAGTGAAAGCAGCGTAACATACAGTATACTGCTATATATGCTGTTAATATGAATCAAACATCAAAGAAAAATGAAAATAACCCACTCTTGATTGAATAACTTCAGCTTTAATAAAAATATATTTTTTTACTTGAATGCTTCTGTTAAATGCCCTGGTGAGGCGGACTGTGTTCAGCTCACTCAGGAGGGATCTGTGTTAATAGGAGAGAGTCTGTCAGCAGTCATGGGCGGGGCCTAATCAATGTGACCTCACATTGCTAGAATCAATGCAATGCAAATGGCTTGTTCTGAGACACTGCTTATGATTTATGGGGATTTTTTTATGGGGAGTGTGTGGATTTTTACCATTATAGGGTGGTTGTGCACACACACTGCTGACACACATTTATGTTCAAATTTAAAAGTGAATTTTGCATAATAGGTCCCCTTTAAAAAGTTTTATACTCAACAATGCTGCATTAATTCAATAATAATAAAAAAAAAAACCTGTAATATCAATAATTTAATATTTCAAATATTTTTTTTTTTTTGGAAAGTGATTCAAGATAGAAAATTCAAAAGAACGGCATTTACGTGAAATAGATTTTTTTTGTAACAATTGTCTTTACTGTCACTTTTGAACGATAATGTATACGAGAAATTAAGTCATATGTACAAAAAGCAACTGAAGACATAGTGCCCTTCAAGGGTGCAAAGACAGCATTTGTAATTCACCCTATATTAAGAAAACATGATGATTCTTATCACTGGAAGACTTATTCAATTCAGCTTATGTTTTAATCAAATTTTTGCTTCATATATATCTTCTCTGACATGCATGGCCCAAAATGTAACCGTCAAAGCGGTCACCTGAAATAGATCAATCATTATGCTATTCGAGCCCGTAATGATGTGTTTGGCTATTGTGAGTGTCCCTGTTATCTATGACACAGAGGTCAGGGAGGGGCGGCCCATCTCTAACAGCTCTCTACTGCAGCTGCCACATGTCATATGACATTGTGCATATCACCAAAATCATCCTCTCTCTCTCTCTTTTAGGCAGCCACTACTTGTATCCAGACAGAGAGTCAGATTCATTTAATCAGCTCAAACAGTGTCCCATTCATTCTGTATTACCAATTCTGCCTCCAGATCTCTTATCAGTGCGACGTATGTATGGATGGAAGCGGCATCCTCACACGCTACAAATGAATGAATTATTGAACGTAGGGTATTGGGAAGCAATAGATGGAGATATTCGAGCTCTGTAATATGTTTGCTTTCTTAGCCTTATCATTTCAGACAAAAATGCTGCTTATCTGCCATCCCCGCTCACAACCGATTGAATGTAATGCTGTTTCCCCACACTGTCAAGAGCTTAATATTGTCTGATCTTTGTCTGGAGAGAGTAAATGAAATGTGTATATTTTTTTATAGATTGTTAAAATGTGTATATTATATATATATATATATATATATATATATATATATATATATATATATATATATATATATATATATATATATATATATATATATATATATATATATATATATATACACACATTTTACCAATCTATAAAAAATATATATACATATAGGGGTATAGGGGAGAGTGGGGTAACTTGTCACACTTTTCACACTGTCTAACATTTACTGAGCACCATACATCACAACGGTATAAATGTCATACCAAATGAAAGAAGAAATTCTTGGGCACATATGTTGTATTCATTACAATTTCATATCTTATTTCAACACGGAGTTGTAGACTGTTGAATAGAGAATGTGCACTTGTGACAATTTGCCCCATCGGCAGGTAAGTTGTTACACTATATTATCTAAAAATAAGAACACAACTACTTAATTGTTATTATTGATTTTAAATTTTAAATTCAAACCAGAACTGGAAATGCAAACAATCATGCCTAGAGAATTTGGAAGAACAATTATTTAACACACATTCAAAACACAATAAGTGGCAAGACCACTTTACTTTGAACTTTAAACTCAAACTTTCTCTGTCTTGCACATGGATCCATGATAACTGAATGAAATACTGCAGATAACTCGCTTAACTTAACATGTTTAATCTCTGAACACAACTAACTTAACATGTTGAACCTCTTTTTTGAGCATGTTCTGTGTGTTCATTTGTACTGGGGCAATGTCAAAAGACACATCAAAAGACACGTTATTGTCTCCCCTATGTTGTGTAAAATAATCATTTTAAACATTCATATCTAACAAAGATGTATTGCATAAAATTTAAAGTGCAATTTTTTTTTACTTTTTGAGCCAAAAAATAAGAAAATTGTGCTAACCTCAGATAAGAGCGATCTTGACCACATGTGAACAGGAAGTTGACTATAGAAGAACAAGTCACACAAAGTGGCTATTTGATTTTTGAGATAGAGCCTCTAGTTTTGGAGTTATGAAGAGTGTGACAATTTACCCGTGTGACAACTTACCCCGCTCTCCCCTATTGCCCCCAGTCTGACAAAGTAAGTTGCTTTATACATTTACAGTAAAATCAGAGTGCAGGCAGTCTTCGCTTGAAATTAAAAAGAATATAATCAATCATTATGATTTACAAAATTATAATATCTTTTTTGAAATATATTGTTAGCTGTTGCTAACTGGCTAGCTAACGAGCTACCTAATGCTAACTTGAGGTAATTTTTAAAATATAACGTCCAAATATTTTTATTTAACCACCAAGTTAGATTACATTTGATTGAAAAACAAAGGATTTGATGTTCAGAACAGAGTAACTACAGTAATTATGATAATGGGAAGGGGACATTTTGTTTTCTTTCTGGTACGTCACCAGTGTAAGCTTCACTGTAAATACTTCTACATCACTCTTGTCAATGTAGCCCATAGTTGCAACAAAAATGTATCTTGTGTCATTATTTTGTGAAAAACAGTAGGGGGGTGTTTTACCCCAAGGGGCCATTTTCCCCCACTGTACCCTATTTATTTTTGTATTTATTTTTTGTGGGTGGGGGGTAAATTAAAACTGCTTATCAGCAAGGATGGATAATATTGATCAAAATTGACAGTAAAGGCGTGTTGTTACAAAAGATTTATATTTCAAATAAATGCTATTCTTTTGAACTTTATTCTCATCAAAGAATCATGAAAAAAAAGTATCACGGTATTCAAAAAATATTACACATCACACCCATTTTCAACTCTGTTAATAAGATATGTTTCTTGAGCAGCAAATGAGCATATGAGAATAATTTCTGAAGGGTCATGTGACACTGAAGACTGGAGTAAAGATGCTAAAAATTCAGCATTCTACTATAGTGAATAAGTGCAATTTGTTTGTATATGTAGCACAAGAGCAGCACCTACTGAGCCTCTGAAGCCAGCATTGAAGGACAGAGGGGGTTTGATGTGACGTCAGCAGGTAGAGATGTCCTGTTGGCCCTTGTCATGCTCCTCAATATCAAAACACACAGAGAGAGGGAGAGATAGATACAGCACAGGTGCATTGCACACATGCTACCTTGAACTGGAGACAATAAGGACTGAGTCAACACTTTGTTATTTCACGTTGTCTCTCTCCCAAAGCATCTGCACAGTGATGGTGTGACATTTACGTTATATGGCGTTTAATATAGAGCTTGTCCCTAAACAAAACCCCAGGCCCGGGGGTCTGGCCAGTCTGAGCCAGACCTATTTTAATCACCTGGAATTAAATAACTGCACTTTACAACAGCGCTGCGTCTGACAGCACTCATTACAAGAGGATCACTCTGCAAAATCCCTCAAGTGAAATGATGAGAAGAGAGGAGATAAAAATTCATTTGTCACACTGTGGGACCATTTAAAGTTACAGGAACTAAAATATGTACTTTATCTTATACATTTATTAGCCTGAAATCTTGATGGTGGTGTTAAAAAAAAATTAAATTATGTGTCAGTTGCTAATGGATTTTTTTTAATTATAGAAAATCAAGGGGATACATATTCACATTTACACTACTGTTCAAACGTTTGGTGTCAGTGAGATTTTATTTAATTAATTAATTTATTAAATTAATACTTTTAATCAGCAAAGACATTAAATTGATCAAAAGTGACAGTAAAGACATTTAAATTATTACAAAAGATGTCTATTTCAAATAAATACTTTTCTTTTGAACATTCTATTTTATCAAAATCCTGTAAAAAAGATAACCACAAAGCATAATAAGCAGCACAACCATATTCAGTGTTGATAATAATAAGAAATTGGCAACACTTTACAATAAGGTTTCATTAGTTAACTACTTTAGTTAACATGAACTAAAAATTAACAATACTTCTACAGCATTTAGTAATCTTTGTTAAAGGTGCCGTATAACGTCTTTTTAAAAGATGTAATATAAGTCTAAGGTGTCCCCTGAATGTGTCTGTGAAGTTTCAGCTCAAAATACCCCATAGATTTTTTTTTTATTAATTTTTTTAACTGCCTATTCTGGGGCATCATTAAATCTGAGCCGATTTAGGCTGTGGCCCCTTTAAATGCTGACGCTCCCCGCCCACGGTGCTCGCGCTTGCCTAAACCAGCATAAACAAAGTTCACACAGCTAATATAACCTTCAAATGGATCTTTACAAAGTGTTCATCATGCAGCATGTCTAATCGCATAAGTATGGTATTTATTTGGATATTTACATTTGATTCTGAATGAGTTTGATAGTGCTCCATGGCTAAAGCTAACATTACACATTGTTGGAGAGATTTATAAAGAATGAAATTGTGTTTATGAATTATACAGACTGCAAGTGTTTAATAATGAAAATAACAACAGTCTTGTCTCCGTGAATACAGTAAGAAACAATGGTAACTTTAACTACATTTAACAGAACATTAGCAACATGCTAACAAAACATTTAGAAAGACAATTTACAAAAATCACTAAAAGTATCATGATATCATGGATCATGTCAGTTATTATTGCTCCATCTGCCATTTTTTGCTGTTGTCCTTGCTTGCTTACCTTGTCTGTGCACAGATCCAGACGTTAATACTGGCTGCCCTTGTCTAATGCCTTGAACATGGGCTGGCATATGCAAATATTGGGGGCGTACATATTAATGATCCCGACTGTTACGTAACAGTCGGTGTTATGTTGAGATTCGCCTGTTCTTCAGAGGTCTTTTAAACGATTGAGATTTATATAAGGAGGAGGAAACAATGGTGTTTGAGACTCACTGTATGTCATTTCCATATACTGAACTCTTAGATAAATTACATTTTTAATTCTAGGGCACCTTTAAAGGTGCAATATGTACATTTTCGCCACTAGAGGTCACTTATTCAAAACAAAGGTGTAGCTTGATGATGCCTTGATTTTGTGGAATCATGGGAGGTGTTGTCTTCACATCTACTGCAAATGGAAAAGAATCGGGATGGGACTCAGACAGAAATCATGTTCATGGATGAGATTATTAACATTACTGTAGTATGAAGCAGAGCAGGGCGAGTGCTGTGGGAGCTGAACAAATCCGCTGGAGTGATTGCTAATGAGAGATGAGCGCGACATACACCACGAGAGCTTTTATTATATGTGAAGCTTTGATTATGCCGCGGTCACCACTTCAGCTTCTTCCGGTCAAACATATATGGGGTAAAGCAGCGCTGTTTATCATATTAGATACATTTGTGTTTTGAAAGTTGTTATAGTCAGGCACGTGCACACATAGACATCAAAGGGGGCTCGAGCACCTGCCCTTTTTCTTCCTCGAGAGAAAGTGTCCTTTTTTCTGTTTTATTGCTTTTTTAAAATAAATAAATAAATAAATGAGCGCTTTCATTCTATATAAACATAAACATAAATAGAAAAAAATAAATGCATTTTATGGTGAATGCAAGCCGCACGCCATTTATTCCCACATGCATGCCCTGCCCCACTTCATGTTTGCTGCTGACTGACACCCGGGAAAAGATAACAGCTGTTTGGCAATGAGAAGAGCAAAAAGTAAAAAAGCCCAAGATGAATCCCGTGCATCGCTTTCAGGTAGCCTATGTATGTTCACAAACATATGAACGTTTTGGCTATTGAAGGGTGAGATTATTTATAGGTGTTCAACGCCACGTTAATAATTTGTCCACCAGCAACGCATCTGCCTGATTTGATAATGCAGTTTATGTTATGTTATAATTTCAATAATTTTAATGTGCTATGCCGTGCATTTTGAACCATGGTAAAGATATCTGTAGGGCTGTCAAGTGTCAATACCGGAAGTGGAACATTCCACAGACGCAAATGCAAGAACCGCATTATTAGACAGTTTTCTAAGGATGCACGATTTATTAAAACCATTAAAAAAAATCATAATACAGCATGGCATAGTGCTATCCTTTTTAATCCTACGCTTACACAGAATAATACATCAATAAAAGTTTAAGCCCTTGCTCTGTGTTTGCATGTTTTGATATGTTGTCTACATATTCTTGTTCAAGAAATTACAGTGGCTGTAGCACAAAGAAGTGGCCGTTTATTATTATTATTATTTAAATTAATATTATATCTTTTATTAAATGCTGTTTGGCCAAAAACAAGGATTTGATCATGCTGTGTAACAACAACAATCACCAGGCTTTTGGCGCCCTCTGCAGGCATTTGTTATAACATAACATAACATTTCAGGGGAAAAGACTTGATGTTTTTAAGTATGGCTTGTTTTGGTTAATTTAGAAAAAATCTACAGATGCAAGAGATGGATGTAGTAGGCTTAAAACAAACACCATCTAAATGTGTACTTTGGAAGTTTTCTTTCTATTAGAGTAAAAATACATGGAAGCAAAAATAGACCAAAATCTCAAAATTGTCCACTACATACTTGAAAATAGTACTGTAGAAAACATGCACATTGTGGCATAGTTTCCTTTGCTGTTGCCTGCTCTTGTGATAAACCTAGTGAATACAAAAAAAGACCATGGTCTCTGTGTGAACTGATTATTTTGCAGAAATCTGTTGAGTATAAAACAATTGCGTGAGTATGAGGGAATTAAAATAAATTAAGGAAATCAGAGTTGTGTTCATATATTTAATGTTTTGTTTATTTTTTTTAAATAAATAATTTTGAAAAGTGCCTTTTTTTCCCCCACTTGAGCCCCTGCCCCCCCAAAATGTCTGTGCACGTCCCTGGTTATTGTGCTACTCTGCGTTCGCTCGGCAGCTACTATGAGACACTTGTTGCACACTGCAGTAAGCTAGATCGATATTAGGCATGGAAAAAACGGTACTCGCGGTAAATCAAGAAAATTAGATTTAAACAATAAGACTTATCGTGTTGAGCTATATAAAATGATTAGTTTTCTGTCAATGAATGCATCCAAACAGTTGCTCATCTGTCTTGGAGCAACTCATAATATATTAAAGTGTCTTTGGTGTTTCCATGGTTTCTACAAAATAAAACTGGAAATTGAGGATAACGCGGGTATGATGTCATTGATAGGTGGCGCAGTCCGTGTCCTGGTTAAAATGGCTTATTTCTCTAGATTTAAACATTCTTGGAAACATCTGTGATAATGTAAATACACAAGTCAATATTTTAATCCAAAAATCTTACATATTGGGCCTTTAATGTTCATTTCAACATTTACTAATACATTATTAAAATCATATGCATTATTAAAATCAAATGTTGCATTTGTTAACATTAGTTAATGCACTGTGAACTAACATAAACATATTTTATAACATTAACAAAGATTAATACATACTGTAACAATTGTATAGCTCATTGTTAGTTCATGTTAGTTAATACATAAACTAATATTAACAAATGAACCTTATTGTAAAGAAATGTTTCTGGAGCACCAAATCAGCATAAGAATAAGTTCTGAAGGATCATGTGACACTAAAACTCAGCTTTGACATCACAGGAATAAATTACATTTTAAAACATAAAAAACAAAATTTTAAATTGTAATAATATTTCACAATATTAATATATTATTGTATGTTTTATTAAATAAATGCAGACTTGCTGACCATAAGACACTTACTGACCCCTAAAATTAATAACAATAGTGTTAATTGAAAATGCAATGCTTAAAAAAGCAGTAAAAGACAGTTTTCTGTATGTCTGCCATTGGTTGGTCAAACAGTTAAGTATCGCCTCAAACACGCACCCTTGGTTCAGCATGTATTGGGATGCTCAAATAAACAGAGCAATATTTTATGTTTTTTTAAGTTTGCTTAAGAGTATTTTAACACTGGAAAAATATGAATCTCCTTTATCAGGAAACCAAAAGAATGAAGGAAGAATGACTACATTGCATTACCCTGAAATCCTGAGTTTCAGTATTGTTTAGTTATCACAAAAAACAGGTAACGTCCTATTTTCTGTCAACCTATCCCTCTTCTTCTTTTTTTTTTTTTTTTTGTTTTTTTTTTTTGTCTTTCATAATGCTATGCATTGCTCTCCTGCACCCCAGATATCCTCCAAGATCTCATTCCTTTGTTGCAGTGGGGCTGAACACTATGTTAACCTAGTAATTGGCATCGGGCCTTCCCCATTATACGGCCCTCTATCGAGCCGTTCTACATGACTAGGTAAAGAAGATGGCATGAAGATTAATGAGGGCAGGCAAATACAGGAGGGGCTACCTCCCTCTCCCTCCCTCTCTCTCTCTCTCTCTCTCTCTCTCTCTCTCTCTCTCTCTCTCTCCTCAGCACTTTTTACAATGTGGAGATATCGGAAGTCATGCACAAGCTGCCCGATTTCCCTCCGTCCACCCCCTCCCCTCGTTTCTTCCCTCCTCCCTCCATCGCCTGCTTTAACCTGTGAACTCTGGACCCCGTCCTCTTCTGTTCCTGGCCGCCAGCGCGTCCCCGGCTTTGATTGATGTCAGTCCAGCAGTCACTCTTTTCTTCCTTTTGATTTGAAGGGAAGAAGAAGGGGGACCAGGGTGAAAAGGGAGGGGGGGCGCTCACTCCAAAATAGATTTTCCAACGCAATTGGTGGCGGCTGCCAGCGCAGCAGAGTGGCAGGGGAGCCCTTTATGCCGTTTCATTTAAAAAAGCCAAAAGGTAGCTGACGTGTTCATTCAGTGTGTGTGCCACTCTTGCTTTTGATGGGGTCTGCCCCGCTGCTAGCAGCGGCGTATCGTTCGCCTGCCTTTTATTTCATGTCTGGAGCCCGTGCAAAGAAACCATCAAGTGATCCGGAGTGGAAAAAAACGCTCCTGATGGATATCTACCATTGTTTTTTTCTGTGTTCCCTATGGACACATTATTATTCTGAAATGTAAAGATGGCTTCCATATTCACAACAGGCTATGATGAGCACCGCCGTTATTGACAGACTCCGTAAATCATTTTAAGCGCTTCTTGCTCCAGTTTAGACTTTTGCATCACAGGCGTGAGAGGTGGAAAGTATGAGGTGTTCTGGCAATCAGATAAATTAGCCGCAGCTATCAAAAGATTGCAATAACACTGAGCACTGCCATAAAACTGAGTGCTGTCTGTGTGTGCGTGTATGCGGGTCTTTGACAGACAGCAGTTGAACATCATGATTTATTTCGGCACCCCTGTCCTATTGATCCTCCGTGAGGGTTCCCAGAGTTCATATCTCTAGAGGGTCGCCCACCGATGAGAAGCACCTCTCTTAGTGGCTTATGTTACCCCAACATAGGCGCATCAGAAAGGGTGATGGAGTTTATGGATTAAAATAGCAGATGATAATCATGGAGGGCGATGCACCCTGAAACACGAGCTCAGTCACGAGTGTGGTTTAATGAAATGAAATGGAAAACATGTGCTAACAAAACCTGTTTTCTTCTAATGATCAGTACACTACATCATCTCAGCGTACGTTCCAATCGCCTTCACAGGGTTTTCAGTCATCTTAAGTGAAATTTCAAATCGAAAATGTTTAGTCCGAAGGGCACTGCAAATGGCAGAGGGAATAAATCTACAGTAATATATCACTTCGCAGGAAGTGGAGAGAGAAATTGACTATTTATGCACTGATGTTTTACTCAGTTTAATTTACCTGTGGTGAGGTTTCTAAGCAGTTTGCAGGTTTAACGCACATGAGATGCCAATTGAATTATTAACTGTAAAATGTATTTATTATTATTATTATTTAATTTTTCATATTAAACACTGCAACATTATCATGGAATTAAGGGGTTCAAGTATAAGAATTGTATTCATTTAATTTAATACTCACCAAGGCTGCATCTTTTTGATCAAACATACCATAAAGATTGTGAAATATTATTACAATTTAACATAACTGTTTTCTATTTAAATATATTTTAAAATGTAATTTATTCCTGTAATGAAAAGCTGAATTTTCAGCATCATTACTCCACTCTTCAATGTCACATGATCTTTCAGAAATCATTCTAATATACTGATTTGGTGCTCAGGAAACATTTCTTATTATTACCAATGTTGAAAACAGTGCTGCTTTATATTTTTGTGGAAACTGTGATATATATATATATAGATAGATAGATAGATAGATATATATAGATATAGATGAATAGAAAGTACTAAAGAACAGAATTTATTTGAAATAGAAATCTTTTGTAACAAAGTAAAAGTTTTTACTATCACTTCAGTCAATTTAATAGATCCTTGCTGAATAAAAGTGTTCATTTATTTCAAAAAGAAAAACAAATCAACGCTTTACTTAAAGCCTTTATGCGATGCATTATAAAGGTATTAATAATTTACATTATAATGCATTATATCTTTATATCATAAATAATTTTAACCAAAGCTAAAATGCATTATAATATTTGCAGATTATGTGTTTTAATGCATTATACCTTCTAAAGGTGTGTTAAATTAATAGATGAGCATTATAATGTATTATAACTGTGGTCACAATTATTTATGAGACCATACAATGCATTATAAGGTGCATTACAATGCATAATTAATGCATTAAACATACTTTTATAATGCATTATATACTGTATAAAAGCATGAACTAAAGTGTTAGCAAAAAATCTTACTAACCCCAAACTTTTAAACGGTATCTTATATCTTATATACAAACACATCAATGTATGATATTCATTTATATATATGAAATATTATAATTAATTTTATTTTTATTTACATGGGTATATTATGTCATCATACCTGAAACTCCTAATCAACTTAAGTGCCATCAGGTCTTGTCAAATTTTGTCAAGTCAAGTGAACATCTTTCCTGCTCAGTAGGGTGCAGTTAACACTGCATAGGCACCCTGTGAATCAGAACACAGCTTTAGTCTTCTTACTTTAATCAGCAATACAAATGGCATGTCTTAATTGTCTTGGCACAAGAAAAAAAAAAAATCCACAAATGTAGCTAAACCGACTCAATGTGTGTAAATAATCAATGAGAACAAGCCACACTCTATAACACAACATCTATTTGATTATCATCATGGAATAAAAACAATCATTCAAGTTTTTTTTAATTGAATACAAGGACCCCATTTCACTTGGTTTTAATCATAAATGAAAACTCTGACACATAAGGGCAACCAATCACATGCCCACATATTGCCTCATCCCTTTTAACAAATATGTTTCATAGCCCTATTAAAAGGGGTCTTCATCCGTCCTGTCAAAAGGCAGTCCAGCCGGGTTTTTTAGTTTAATTACACTACTCAATTAAAAAAAAAAAAAAAAAAAATATGTGTGAGAGAGAGCAAGAGAGAGAGAGAGACCCTCTTCAGTGGGTGCATTCTGATTCGCCTCTCCTTGGGTTTGAGTGGAGATGACATTTACAAGGCTCGCCTTTCAGGCAGACAATGGCGTGATTGATGAGGTGCAGACGCTATGAAGGAGGCCGATTGCCATGTGGAAGCAGTGCTTAGTGCACTTTGATTTATTTATCATCTGTTTCTAAAACAAGGCTGCCTGCCTCTGCCTGCCCCCTAAACCACTAGGTGGGGACTAGAGAGGTGTAAGGCAGCCTTGGTTCAGGAACATGTGTGTGTGTGTGTGAGAAAAAGAGAGAGAGATGTGGTGATTCACAGTATGAGGTGGGCAGAGTTTGGTTTAGGTATACTTATGTTTTTTTTTTTGTTGTTGTTTTTTCTCACTTTGTGTCATTCAGTGATGGATTGACATCAACCAAAGTGTCCAGTTCAATGGAATGATAACTTAATGAACAGAGTACTTTTTTATTTACTGCTGTCTAAAATATTTTAAACTGCTTTTTTTTTTACATGCAAACTTTTTTTTACATGCAATCAATCCTACCACCACAGTATTGTCAGTATCCCGGACAAGCCCCCAAACTTATATTGAGCGACTATATATATTTTTTTAATACTTAAATGGTCAACATCAGTTTAAAAAGAATATATTTATGTATATTTATGTATATATGTATGTGTATGTGTATGTGTGTGTGTGTATATATATATATATATATATATATATATATATATATATATTTATTTATTTATTTATTTATGTATTTATATGCGTGTGTGTGTGTTCTGATTGTTCTGATGTTTGACCATTTAATTTTTATAAAAACATCCATAAAGTTTCTATAAATACACATACATATTATATATATATATATATATATATATATATATATATATATATATATATATATATATATATATATATATATATATATATATATATATATATACATATATATACAGTCAAATGAAAAAAGAAAAAAAAGAACCTAATATACTAAAATATACACTTTCCTTTATACAATTTGTCACAATACAACCAAGTTGACGTTGATAAAAAAAAAATATGTTAAAAATCCATGACCATTTTATGCAACTACCTATTAACATAATTAACACTTTCTAATTTTTTAGTATTAAAACCTAGAGGACTTTAAAGCAGAGAAAGAAAAATAGTACAGCAAAACTATGAAAAGCATTTTAATGAAGGCCTAATATCGCTGAGACTTCCCTTCCTCCTTTACGCTGCTCTCGAGATTGCTTGCTTTCCAATGTCTAAAAATGAATAATGATAATCCAGTAAAAACCGCAGGTCTTTGTCAGGACAATCATTGTGCTTTCTCAGGGCAGACAGAGACTCGTAAAAACGGTATTTTGAAAATGAATGGAAGCGTGTTAGCAGGAGTGCATCGTAGGAAAATAATGTGCAGTTTCATTGATGGACAGCGCGTTTCAACCAGGGTTTATGTACACACTACAGCCAATGAGGCTGAAAAAAAGCAGCAGGAGGATGTGATGGATCTGTTATTGTCTTTCAGACCCCCCATCTATCTGTAGTGGTCAGGGATGTGCTCTTAAACCACTGCAATGTTTTAACTTATTACCCAGTGTGCACTGTGGATATAAGTCAGAAAATGCCCATTCTCTTGATTACATGCAGATAGTCATATTAAACCATGACAGAGGTTCTCTATCTACCTATCTATCTACCTATCTACCTATCTACCTATCTATCTACCTATCTACCTATCTACCTATCTATCTATCTATCTATCTATCTATCTATCTATCTATCTATCTATCTATCTATCTATCTATCTATCTATCTATCTATCTCATGTGTTCTCACATACTGTAGATTTGCAACATTTTAAGCATAATTGAATGTTCAATTCATGATCAATTAACCAATTGTTCCAATTTATCAATTAATCAATTGTTCTTTCTCTCTTTTGTTCTTTCTTCTTTTGAGAGTGAAAAGAGTACTAGACGCTTATTCTATGATATAACCAACGTTTTTAAATAGTATTTTAAACATTTTAGCTGGGAAAGGGGTTTGGTCTATCCCAAGCATTTCCACAACAATGCCGTCTTTTTATTTTCTTTGAGCATTGTAAATGCTCTTTACCACTCATGATAACAATTTTCATTATATCCTGAAATACTCCAGCTCTCTCATGTTTCACTATTTTCAATTAAACTGTACTTGTAGCAATTTACCCAGCATCTTTTTTAGGACAGTGACCACATTTTTTGTGAAGGTGTTCCGAGGCAACAAGGATATTTAAATAATTCATAATCTGTCTTGAGAAATTAGCTTGCCTTTTCAAATTTCCAAGGATGACATGCTACAGTTCATTACTTGTTTACAGCGACTACAGTATTGCCTCATCTCAATTAAAAATGACTTACTGATGTTCCTTATAAACCACACAGCCATGAAGTCCTGATCATTAAATAGAAACTAATTCTCACTGTACAGTGAACAACCTGAGAGACTAGCATGACAGCTAATTAAAATGTGTAAGACTTTAATAAACACCAAAACAAATAATGCATTGTCTGCATTAGAAAGAAAAAAAAAACTTTTAATTGCACAGAGGAATATCAGTCGGCAGAATCAAACCATACGTCAACTGTCAAGTCTCAACAACGGCGAGAATAATTCGATCTTGATGGGTAAAGCGTGCATACGGCGCTTCACTACAATGGCATCTACACAGAGCACTGGACCAAGATTCAGACTAATTTAACGCTGAAAAGCGCTAGGCAAATAAAATGATCCGAGTTACATTTTTTAATGAAACGGGGGGAATTAATTTTTTTATTCACTTGCATCGAGACACGGGAGCCACGTCTCCGTAGCTTAGACGTTAAGAACAATGGGTGGTCGACTTTCATCAAAAAGACAAGCCTGGTAATGAATCCATACTCCCTTTAATGAGGATACACATAAAAAGGCTTGTCAGAGTTAATGAAAAACTACTCTCTACACGCTCCTGTATGACAGCAATGGAAGATAGCAGCCTTTGAATGGTCATCATCATCCATTTCAACAAGCCTATTTTTACCACTGCTCAGGACACTTGATCTTTTGTTGCTCATCATTGCATTAGTTAAATGGAATCGTTCACGCGGGGAACACACACGGGTTTCGGTCTTATCTGTCCGCTTTTCAGAAAGGCTGAATAGAAAAGCGTCTTGATTGGAACATATTGAGAAGGGAAGGTGCATTGAGATCCAGTGGAGCATGAGTGCCCCTTGCAGATACCTGCAAATGTCTAATCACAGCGCTCTGATGAACCTTGCCTCTGACAGGCCTCTTTCCTGCCCTCCGACGTGTAACACGCCGCACTTCATGGGGGAATTATGCTGTGGAGGTCTAACTCCAGGAGCAATGGAGCTTGACTGAGACAGTGTGACTGTAATGGAGTAGGACAATTGATGGGGATTTTCCTGGCTAAAAGTGTCCGTCAGTCCGAAATTCTGATGCCGGGATAGAGTGGCAACCCATGCATGCTCGCTTCCTGGTCAGTGAGCTGTAAGGGAGCTGGGGAACGAATGTTTGATTAACCCAGTTGGAAGGTGATGGCCACGGTAGAGAGGGAGACACGCTGCAATTTGTTAGCTAAGCGTTATCTGCGTGGTTGCTCCTCCCCAGCTGAGGTCTGAAGGGAGTGGGGATGAAGAAGGGGTGTGGTGGGAGACAGATGCCTAACGACTCCCATGGGGGCCCAGTTTCTGGCCCCTTATCTCATCCGCGGTTTGTGTGGGTTGCCATAGAAACGGCCATTTGAAGATAAAACCATGAACCTCTTTGTATTAGATCAACGGCTATTAGTTGAATTTACTGGACTTGGTGACTGTGTGTTCAATCTTCAAAAGGAGATTTTACAGAAATCTGTACCTGGAAAGTATTCATCATACTTTGCTTTATACAGCAAGTAGTTGTTGTATATTTAGGGTATGTTTGCATGACAACGATGTACTAAAAACAGAAAAAAAAATATTTTGCTGTACAGCGTCGTCAAAACGATCCCCATTCACACGGATCTGCGAAATGACTAACCACCAGTTTCACAAACAAGCCTTAAGCTTTCCCAGACTAAAATGCATGTTTGAGCTGTTTTAACTGGAAGTAACTTGCCCTGACATATATTAAAATAAGTCAGTGCTATTGCTTTGTCTCAAAATGGAAACCAGTAATGTTTTTTTCTGGAGCACGTTCATAAAAGCTACTTAGATGCCCTAATTGAACTAATGCCTAATCTTGACTTAGTCTAAGCCCTGTCTGTGAAACCAGGCCTAAAAATGCTGTATTCTGCATGCCAGGTCAGTAGTTGGCGATGTCACTTTGTAAAGAAACACTACACGCCTATAGACTAAACATGTAATGTGCATATGCATGATGCCACCGTTTTCACAGAGACAATAATGATATCGTTTTCAAAAACTTGCACTTTGAAACTCACTTTCAAAACCTTGAATTTTCAGGCCACCAAAGCACATTGTCGTGTAAATGAATGGACAAAATGCATAAAATGTTTTACTTTAGTTGAAAACGGTGTCATGTAAATGGTCCCTAAGTCCAACAGCTCTGGAACAACTTAATTAGTTAACTGAAACCAATAGGTTGCGGCAAATTACTTTGAGTTACAAAACTGCAGATTTGTTCAGGAAAGAACCAAGTGACTTGAATCATTAGCCAATTTTCCACCGTCATGCCGAATGGTTCTTAGAGTGGTAAGAAACGGTTCCAGTTGTGTTTCCACTGGAGTCTGGAACGGCACGGCACAATTACAAACCATTCAGAATTCTAGGCACAGTTGTCTAACCGTGCTGAATCGAGCTGGTAAAATGCGCAAAGTGACGTCGGCACACAGGATTGGTCACTTGTCTGTTGCCTGGCTACAAAGTTTCTCCGTAGCTGGCTAAGCGTTCTATTTGAGCGACGTAAACACAAATTAATAATAAAATGAAAAGAAATATCTGATCATCCTCCATAATGCGCTCGTTATTTACATCTCTTATCAACAGTAAATCGTTGCGTTACCAAGGCAATGACTGACGTTTTTGTATTACATTCCAAAGAGCGGCCGTTATCAGCCCCAGAGTGTAAAATGAAACCGTAACCATACCAGCTGGCACGGATCAGCACGGAATAGAACGGTTACACAATAAGAACCGTTTGGCCCGACAGTGGAAAAGCGGCTATTGAATCATTCATTCAACTGATTCATTCACAAACAAAATAAGTGATTGGTAGGTACTTGAATTACTTCATGAGTGTTCAAAATTATGTTCTATGTAGTATGAATGTGTGTACTATGAATGTAATTTGGACATACTACATGTCATGTGGTCATTGTCATGTAACATACCAACATCAACTGCATTGCTTTACTGCCATTTACAGATTCAAGACCTGTCAAACCATCAATGCAGCAAAACAGAGTAGGGGCCATTCACACAGAACATGGTTTTGCAGTAATAAACGCAAGACTTATGTCTACAGATGTTTTTTTTTAAAAGGTTTTGAACTTCTTTTACCTTGAGCGCCATGTTTTTAGAATGCTGTGTAATGCATGAGACATGAGTGCAACGGTCAAACACGTCAGTCTAGTGCAATGGCACATTCCGAACCAGGTGAACCAAAATCGCTAATACAGGAATCTGTGAACTGCACACCATACGAAAAGAGTTTAGAAAGGCATAAAGAAATAACCAATGGCATCACGTATCATTTATGTAAAGACATGGTGCCTGCAAATATCGGCAATAAAGCCGGCTTCCGAAAAAGTATTTTTTTGTCCATATCGCACCCCTAAATGATTCACTCTTTGTTGTGACCATGCATGTGCATCATCCTTTCCCTGATCAAAGTTTGCATAATTAAATGTGCTGGGGGAATTTGGCTATTGAAAATATAACATTTTAATTCAACTATGCTCAAATTAATGAAAACAAATGACATGAATAAATATTTTTCTGAACAAGACTCAAAAGATCCAAGGCAAAAAAATAATCAGAACTTCCCATCACTAGTAACTGGTAATATTGTGTCTAAAATGTAAGTAATTCAATATTAACAACTTGTTTATTGATCTTGTTGCATAAAATCAATATCACATAACACTGAATTGTGGAATATCAATGATATACAAAATTGTTGTCAGTTGCAGGGGCGTCATAACGATCTCAAACTTATCAGCTTTGCTCATGAATATGAACTGCCTAACATGACCTTCACTCCAAATGGATTTCCTGAAAAGCCACTAGCCATAGCTGAATTACTGCTTACAGGTTCATCCAGTCCAATATATTGATATATAATGATGTTGTAATGGTTACTACCCCACCGGTCTGCTATAAATATGCATATAATCAAACAACAGGTTGCGTTACCATAGCAGTGATCTATATAATGTTTGATTTTCTGCAGAATGAGGTACGCTTTGCATCGAAGAACTTATAGAATGTAAAAGCACAGGTTTTCTTGTCTTTTTTCCCCCTATCTGTACAGACAGATGTTTCTTCATCCTCCCTTCTCATCAAAACAGGAACATCTGGCAAAGCCACCTCCGCACAACAGTTAAACGTAAGGTTACCTTGGAGGCTGACAGCAGCTGAGCACAGACAAAAAAAAAAGAGAGAACACAACAAAACGCATTATTCTTTGTGTTAGAAACTAATTTTTTTTTTGTTTACCTAACATCCACTATAGCTACATTTAAATTCTTCAACATCGGATATATAGTACAAGTCTGTTGCAGCCACCTGAAACCTTAATACTCATTATGGAGTGAGTTCACTAACAAGACACTAAGGTTAACTCATGCTAACAAGGGATATCAGTATATTTAGGGCATGATACGGTTTGCTGTCTATGTCTTAAATAGGTATACCATAGGTATGCTGTTAATCACAGCCTACAAGTGGCATGAATCCGATTGAACAGAAAGCTTACGAGAATATTTATATTAGAGTTATTTCACATAGACAGGTTAAAATTCCTACATTGAGTTGACAATGTGATATAAAGCGAGTGGATTATATTAAAAGCAGCTGAATGATTTATTTTGTAGCTGGCAGAGAGAGGCCTGGCCACTAAAGAGTTAATGAGAGACCTCTCACAGCCCTTATGACAGAAAAAGATGTTTACTTGAAATGACGTCAAATGGGCAAATTCATGTAGCATTTGCAATGAACAATTACTTAAATAATTGGTCCCCGCACCAAAAGATTGATTGCATAAAAGCTGTTTTCGTTTGAAAATCCATTAGCGGGCACCATTTTTCCAGCACACTTTGACATCCTATGATTTTATTAATTTTTATTCCCAAAGATGCATGATTCTCTCGCTCTGGTCCTTTGCCCTTTGCAAAGAGCACAGTAAGAGAGGGAAAGAAAGGGAGGGAGAGATGAAGAGAGAGAGAGAGAGTACCACTTAGATGCCGTCATTGATTACGCCAACTATCAGGACCCTTGAATATAAAAGGTCTCCATTTGGGAATTGAGAAATCTCCATATGCTAGATTCCACTTGCTTACAGGCCCTGCTGGTTGATTTACATTAGTATTCATTAATCTATTAACTGTTGAAGAAGCTGAGACTGTGATTGGATCTGAAAGCAAAGGTGTTTCAAGTGGCCCTTGTGGTTGAGGGAGAAAACCGCAGACTGACAGAGACAGAAAGAAAGAGAGATGGAGGAAAAGCATGTTGCGATGCCACCTCGTACCTCTCCTCCTCATCATTCTTTGCACTCTTCTCATTCTTACTCATTGCAGACACCGTGCATACATTAACATACTAATTAAACCTCAATTAGTAGTTGCGCTGACTGTTCTTTTTTTATCAGTGAGATGTAAAATATGGATTGGACATTAGCGACACCAGAGGCTAATTTATCAAATGCTTTTCAAAGGGTTTTTTTTAATTATTCAACAATTTCTGTACAGGGAATTTATGTTAACGATTGGTGTATCATAATGATGTTTAATTAACATGATGATGAAATGCCAAGGTTTTGGAACTTTGACCAGTCATTCTTCAAAGTACGGGAGTTTAAAGACAGTTTGAAGCTGAACCTGATCACGTGCACGCATATAAATGCATAGACGCACCTAAAGTGATTTAGCAAAGTAGGACGTTCCTGAATTAGTATCCTTGTTGGTATATGAATAGCATTCTTATTAACCACTATAATTAGGGTAGGTTAGGCTAACAGTGTGTTTACATTTGAGATATTTCTGTTTGTCATCTTTGACCTCTGACCATATAGGTGTTCCTATGTCTGAGCTCTGAAGATGAACAATACGGCAAGGCTAAAGATAGTTTTACAGTTGACTGCTGTCAATAATATTGTAAAAATTGTTTGTTCTGGCAACAAACAAACTGTCAAAAATTACCTGAAAGTTAGCAACAAATAAATCATTTTTGCAGAGGAACCAGGAAGATAAAGTGGAAGATAAATGATTCTTTGCAATGTTTTGCAGGATCATTTAGCATGTTTTACACACCTGTCTCTGCAAGCATTGCATCATGTAAACTTTGATTCACTGATGCATTTTATTTGCTTAATTTGCCAAGCTCGTGGGACATCTGGGTTTCAAATTCAATATAATCAATTACAATATAAGCAGTAAACCAATTCTCAATCATTTCTCAATCAAAATGTATTAAAAGAACTTTTCAGGAAATTTTCCCCATTTCCCCATAATATACTTTATAGTAAACAAATTTCCAGGTTTGCTGTGCTTGTTTATAGGGCTGCACAATTTGGCTGAAAATTTTGTGAATATATATACATAATCAATATTATTGCTATTGTAATATTTCACTGTAAAATAAAAAATAAAATAATAATAATTTTATTTTACAGTATGTAGCATTACATTGCTAATATTTATTCATTTTTAAACATTAAACCATCAAGCTTTTATTTTGGCATAAAACTGCCCTCATGTCGCTCCAAACCTGTAAGACCTTCCTTCATCTTTGGAACACAAATTAAGATATTTTTGATTGATTACTGAATAAAGTCTTTTTTTTCTTTTTGCACACAAAAAGTATTCTAGCCGCTTCATAAAATTAAGGTTGAACCACTGCAGTCACGTCGACTATTTTAACAATGTCTTTAGTACCTTTCTGGACTTTGAAAGTGTCAGTTAAATTACTGTCTATGTCAACCTCTGGGATTTCATCAAAAAATATCTTAATTTGTGTTCCAAAGATGAACGAAGGTCTTACGGGTGTGGAACGACATGAGGGTGAGTGATTAATGACAGAAATTTCATTTTTGGGTGTACATATCCACTTTAATTTAAGTAGAAAATCTCAAATGAAGAGCGTTGAACTTTAGCTTACTTGTTTAGCTTACTTTAGCTAAACGTGTTCTTTTAACAGAAAACCTCTGATAGGGGGTTTAAATTCTGAAATCTGGCAACCGTAAGCGTGACCGCTCATAAAGACAGTCTGTATTGTTTTGTCTCTTTTATTCGACAAAAACAAAAAGTGATTTCAAAAGAGGGATTTTGGTAAAGTGTTTAGTCTTTTAGCCACATTTGTGTCTCGTCTTTTTTCGTCAACGATATTGCACGTGTAGTTTTAGTCACGTTCTCGTTAAATGACATGGTCTCTCATCGTCTCGTCTTAGTCATGGAAAAAAAGGTCGTCAACGAACATTTTTCGTCATAGTTTTCGTTAATGAAATTAACACTGGTGGAGAGGCATTTACACTCACTGTAAAAAAATATTTTCATGATTTGTTATCACAACATTTTTTCTTTTGTCAAATCAACTTAATTAATGTGGTTCAGATAACATAATATTTTGAGTTTCTGTTGATTAAACCAATCATCTTCATTGTATTAACAAATTTTTTTTTTCAATTAACTCAATTTTAAGGCAACCAGGTAACTTTTTTAAGTTAAACCAACAATTCTTTTTTACTGTGCTGGATCATGAGTTGCTTGCCTGTAAAAGAACACAGTGCCATGCTTCACTCTGACACACATGGTGCATATTTACTTAACTAAAACACAGACATTGTGATTTGATAAATGCACTAAACCGTATTACGATTTTGGTTTCATTTCGATTAATTCAGCAAACCCCCAAAATTGCTGACCCTTTTTTTTTTTTTTTTTTTACAACCTTGTCCCAATACCAACATATGCCATTTGGGTAAATTACACTGCACTCATCAACAAAATAAACTGCTTACAATTTAGAACGGAAAATCATCAACAAACAAAGCAAACGGCCAGTTAGATTCATATACCAAGTGAGATATCGGAACATTTGTCGTAATTCACCGGACACAACTGAAAGCGAAACAACTTGGTGTTAAAGGATTAGTTCACTTTCAAATTAAAATTTCCCCAAGCTTTACTCCCCCTCAAGCCATCCTAGGTGTATATGACTTTCTTCTTTCTGTTGAACACAATCAGAGTTATATTAATACAGTATCCTGACGCATCCAAGCTTTATAATGGCAGTAAACATTATTTAACAAGTTGCCTTCTGTATTCAAGTTACGAAGAAAGTGTAAACTGCCGTTGTGTCAGTTACACTTTTTCCGTAAATTGAATAGGGAAGGTGTAGGACATATCGTAAGCTTTTTGAACTGCTAGAGTTTTACACTTTCTGGATGAAGCTGGATATTTTACTTTATAACTTGTTAAATAAAGATTTTTTTTTTTTTTTATACAAACACATCGCTTCACTTCAGAAGGCCTTTATTAACCCCCTGGAGCCGTGTGGAGTATGTTTATGATGGATGGATGTGGATGGAGGCACTTTCTTCAGCTCATACTCATTCGGTAATGCTTACTGTCATTATAAAGCTTGGATGCGTCAGGATATTTATTAATATTTCTCCGATTGTGTTCATCAGAAAGAAGAAAGTCATATACACCTAGGATGGCTTGAGGGTGAGTAAAGCTTGGGGAAATTTTCATTTGAAAGTGAACTAATCCTTTAATCAAAGCCAGACAGTTGACATGGTACATAAATTGATTTTGTTACTCTTAAATGTTTGGCAGTAAGACTCACATCAGTTAGTGAGGGGTGTCTTGCAGAGAGGAGCTTCTACTGTTTGACTTTCACAGGAAACTTTTGTGTTTCTCAGTGGTGCATTATCATTTGTCTTCACCCCGTGAAGATGTCACTTCAGAAGCATGAGTGAGAACATGTGCACTCGTACGCACACATTCATAAACTATCCTGAGGATTGCGTCTGCATGTCCCTCACTCTGATTAACTCTACCTTTTTTTTTAGACAGTTATTAAAACCAAAGCTGCCTGCTAGACGTCGCCTATTCCCCTAGAACGCAGCTGACTCTTGCGAGTGCTCTCGCCATCTTGCGGCCCCCGTCTGTTGTGCTGAAGAGACGGGGGCCACAGCCATCTGTTCCCTATCCTCCTCCTCTTTTTCCTTCTCTTCAGCCCCCACACCAAAGCTCCTCTCGCTCTCCTCCATCCATCCACCCCTCCTTCCCTTTCTTGCTCAAATTGTCTTTGCCTTCTTCTTGTAGGTCATGCAATATTCAAGCTCTCATATCTCAACCATCATGACTAAATGCATCTTCTCTTTCGGTCCAGTGTCTGAATGTGACCAAGGGTCTGCTTCCGCCCACCAGAACAAATTGTAGCATTGTTTAATGAAGAAGGGCTTTCGTGTTCATTTGTCCATTTACACTAGACATTATGCACAACTATTATCCGGTCCCCAGAGCTAAAACTCATACTGGCACCAAGGCATGTCAGTTGCAAAGTTATTTGTGTATTTAAAAAAAAAAAAAAAAAAAAAAAAAAGCTTCAGTTCGATTCTGTACACACTCAATGCACCATTTATTTATTTATTTATTTATTAATTAATACTTTTATTCAGCAAGGACACATTAACTAGATCAAAAGTGACAGTAAAGACATTTATAATGTCACAACAGATTTTTCTTTTTTTATTTGTTCTTTTAAATAAATTATATTCTTAAAAAAATCCTGGAGAAAAAAATATGTACCATGGCTTCCACAAAAATATTAAACAGCACTAGTGTATTTTTGTTTTGTTTTTTTCTGAAGTATCATGTGATATTGAAGACTGGAATAATGGCTGCTTAAATTCAGCTTTACCGTCACAGGAATAAATTATATTTTAAAATATATTCAAATAAAAAACTGTTTTTTAAATTGTAATAATATTTCACAATTTTACTGTATTTTTGATCAAATAAACATAGCCTTGGTGAGCATAAGAGACTTCTTTTAAAAATCTTACCAACCCCAAATTTTTGAATCAATGATTTGATGTTTAACATCACTTCTGAATTTTTCACAAATGAATTCAGTTATAAATAACCAAACTCAGTGTGAACAGAATGGGATTTAGCCCTCTGAAAAGAAGAGACAATCATATTTACTGTAGCTGCAGTAAGCCACACTGATACACTCATTCTCTCCCTTTTGTGAAATGTAGAGAGCAGCGGTACAGCGTGAGGGCTGGTCTAGACATGTGAGTGAGCCCCTGTGTCTGTGGCCCCCCACAGCCCAGCTCCTCTCTCTGCCCGGGGGTCTGGGGAAGAATGACTGTGAAAGTAGGCCAGAGAACATAGTATCACTACCACTGTCTGTGAATGAGGTGAAATCTGTGCTTTGTCCTTGTCTTGACTACAGATCCTGACGCTCAGTGGCTGCATCAATGGGTGTTTATATTCTATATTCATTGATTAGTGGATGAGTCTATATCAGGGCTTTTCAAACTGATGTCCACGGACCCCAAGGAGGCCGAAAGAGGGGTGCTAGAGGGCTCTCTTTATAAAAATATACAGTCCGGGGTGTGTTTCCCAAAAGCATTGTTAGCCAACTAACACCGTCGTTACTAACATAGTTAAACAATTTGGCGTTTCCCGAAATCATCGTTCAAGCGAACATTCACAAACTGCATCACAAACTTGTGTGTTTAGAATGACAGCTATCGAGCTGTGGTTAGAAGCATAGTTTCTTGTTTATATCACGTGGACTTAAGGGGTTATTTCAACCAAAAATGAAAATTCTGTCATTAATTACTCAACCTCATGTCGCTCCACACCCATAAGACCTTCGTTCATCTTCGGAAAACACAAATTAACATGTTTTTGATAAAATCCAATGGCTCAGTGAGGCCTGCATTGCCAGGAAAATGATTAACACTTTCAAATGCCCAGAAAGTTAATAAAGACGTATTTAAAACAGTTCATGTGACTACAGTGGTTCAACCTTAATCTTATGAAGCGACGAGAAAAAAAAAAAAAAAACTCTATTCAACAATATCTAGTGATGAGCGATTTCAAAACACTGCTTCATGAATTTTTGAAACTTAACAAATCTTTTGTTTCGAATCAGTGGTTCGGAGCGTGTATTAAACTGCCGAAGTCACATGATTTCAGTAAACGAGGCATCGCTACATCATAAGTGTTTCGAAATTTCAATGGTTCACCACTGGGGGGAGTGACTCGACAAGCTAAAATTAAGTACAATGTATATCTTTTATTTTGAATATATACAAATTAATTTACATTTAGATATTTGATTTTAAGCACAGTTTTTTAAGGGTGCGCATGTGTGTACGTGCTCTGGTACGTAAGAACAAGCTTATGATTGAATCTGGAAATAAAGCAAAATAACTGAGAAAAAGTAGTCGTCCTCTGATGAAACGTCCATAATTTATAGCAAAAAATCTAGCATTAATTTGATCTCAAATGGATTCATTAAAAGAAGTTATTACTCCACCACCTGAGTGATATCATTCACCAATGTGGCTGAACGACAGGTTTGCGACAATACGGTTTCGGAAAACATTACAGTCGTGACTAGCTAGTTGATTTGTTCAACGATGCATAGTACTATGATAGTGAAACAGCGAGTTACGTGGTTGTACGGGAAACACACCACTGTACGACTCCTTTTCATCACTGTAATTGTCTTTACCTTGATTATAATCCGCATCCATCAAAACTTTACTAGCGAGACGCTGGTTTGCTTTTTCCAGCCAAGAAACGTAGTTTCAAACGTAGTCAACTGCGTGACATAAATTACTTTAATGACGCAATTACACATGCTTCAGTAATTTATTTGCATTAAATTATTTTAACATGTTAAGGATTTTTAATTAACCGCATATTACGCGTTAATGACGTTTCTCAAATATTCTAATCTTTTAAGATATGCTGTTAAAATGTAATATTACAATTAAAAGCAAATATTTTCCAGATAATATATATTTTTTTAAATGTTTTGGCTTTAGTACTATGACAAATAAAAGCTATTTAATCTTAAAAACATCATGTTATCATTATAATATCAAGCTTTTAATTTTTCGTACACAATATAAATAGATATTCTAGGCCTTTAAACATATACAGCTGGCTTTTTATCTTAACCGGTTCCCTTCAAGGGAAACATTTTTATTTGTAGTTTATTTTAGCATTATATGTTTAAAACTCCCTGGGCTATGTGATCATTAATTTTTAGTCAGAGTACATATTTATTTCTCAATGCAAATTGCTATTCAAACACAGCATGCGTATTGTGTTTGAATTGGATAGGTCACTGTACACTGATTAATTGTGCCTCTGTGCTGGGTTGATTTTACGAATAACCAGGTGGATTAGAGAGGTCAGAAATGCCCTGGTAAACATTAAAATTTTATCTTGCTACACATATCTGACAGTAGAAAAGACAGTGAGAATGCATACACTGGAGGCCAAAGTCTCGCACGTGCACGTGAATATAAATTACTCATGTAGCTTTGCACAAACCGAATCCGAAAAGTATGCTGGGATGCTATTAATAATGAAGACGACAGGGCTCCATTTATTAAAATAGTGAAAAGTCATGTTTTCTCTGATGTGGCCTATTTAGGAAGGAGCAGCACTGGGAATAACATAGCCCGCCAATTGCCAACTGTTCAGTCCCGGGCCCTGAGAGAGAACCGGTGAGGACGAGACGCTACAAAGAGCCTCAGCACAATCCAGCACTCCAGAGGGATCTTAAATCTTGGGTGATGGGGAACAGTTTGAGCACAAGTTCCTTGTATGCATCAGTTTATCCGTAATACTTGCTCACTCTTTCGCTGAGCTTCTCTCTTTCTCTTTTAGTCTCTCTCTGTCATGCTCGGATCTTACATTTTATTATCCATGAAAATATTCAGTATATTTTTATGCCTTAAGCTATAAAGCGTAATGAAAGGGGAACACCCCATGGTGCATAAAATACTTGTACGTTTTTCTTCTTTCTTTTTTGCAGTCATACTGTAGACAGCTCTCTCACAAAAGGCCAAAGGCTTTGGATTTTATCTTTTGATTCCCACATTAACCTTCCATTAAAAATTATCTATGTTATCGTCACCTCAAATTTGAGCTCGTAAATTGCCATTTTATGAGCCATCTTAAAAGGGAGAATTATCCTGATGTTATAGTTTAAGCAACATATGTTCCAATTTACTGACATCTACCAGATTTGACGCGACACCAGCCATCCATACACATCAGTGTCATTTGGTGGCACTAAATTGCCCCGCAATAAGTCGCCCCGTGGAATTTTTTGGTGATCAGGCAGCACATGGAGCTAGAAATTAATAGCCCGCAGCCTTTACAGGGGAGACGGGGCCAAATCAACTCCTCTCCAAAAAACTGCTCCCGTTCTCACAGACTGGCCCGTATGGTGCACAGTTTCCTAGTGGCACTCTTTCTCTAACAGTTAAAGGATTAAATGCTGAGATGTTTTTATCCGTTTTGGATAGCCACATTGAACATTTTATTATTTGGGCTATCAAGTGATTAATCAAATTAATTATATTATATGCCAGTTAATATAGAATTAATTGGAATTAATTGCATTGCGTCTATAAAAAAAAATAGCATTGAGGCAGATGACAGCATTGAATAGAGATTACAAAAAGTGGCTTTAGAAGGCAATATACTGTTTGTTTTATTTCTGTATCATTAAAAATAAGACCTACATCCCACAGGAATCCATTTTTGCCATTGAGTCCAAAATTCTCGTCTGAAATTTTCACACATTGTGTCAATCACGTTTATACACTGCCTCCGAAACTTTAGTCTGTCATAAAAAAAAATAAATAAATAATAAAAAAAATTGGATCTGGTTCAATTTTCCGCATTTATCGCATCCGTAGCAAGCATTTTGGAGCCTGGTCTCATAAAAAAACATACCTGTGGGAACATTTTCGCGAGTCGCAAAATACATACCAATACATACCAATGCATACATATCATTGCATTTTCAATGTGAAATGTCCACTGAGTGGTGCTAAATGTGTGTTCTTTTTTTTTTTTTTTTTGCCGGAACAGATAAACGTGAATATGGTACATTTTTATGACGTTAGTTTTATACGTATCACCTCACCGCAGTTCTGTTTAGAAATTTGTCCAATGAGTGGCGCTAAAAGTGTAATGCTCCATCATTTTTTAAAACAACGTACCACCAACACTACACCTAAACCTACCCGACAGTGTTAACAAAAGCAAATGTGACATAAAAAGCACCCGTAATCATGCCGTTTTAGCTTGTTTTGATCTCTCATCTTTGAGCTCTTTTACCGAAACTCATTTTTCCCCGGATTCGTACCCAAGGCTTCCTCGTCCTAAGTACAACTGCGTATAAACCTAGCTACTGAACAAGCTTGTCATGTCAAAAAAGCGAAACATATGTAGTTGGTTAAGCGATGCAAAGTCCAAAATGTATTAATTTACAAATCATGCACTTTGGTAAAAAGCGTTTTGAAGTCATAACATAATATTGTGCAAAAAGATGTGAAAACAAGTCCATAATCTGACCCTATAATCGTAACCGATTAAAAGTGCTTGCTGTTTGTCAAAACAAATGTACGTATTGGTACGTATTTTTCTGACTCACGAAAACGTTCCCACAGGTACGTCTTTCCATGAGACCTGGTGGGCATTTTGAGAGGTGTTTTGACAATTCAGAGCCACCATACAAGTGAACGCTAAAATCCATAATGGCGTCTGACAAGTTGATCCACTTCGTCTCGCAGCACAAAGTACTGTATGACAAACAAAGAGCAGAATACATATATATTGGAGGTCTTTTTTTAATATGTGGCTCCAGTATTGCTAGCAAGGTATCAAAAGAGCCATTGACATCCTGAAGTAAACTTTGAATCGCTCGGCAGCTCCTTGATAAGGAGGTGGAACTCTCCTTCTTTATACGCAATCCCAGGATTGGATGGACCCAATATTTCCTTCCTTTATCTCTTTTAAAAGAGAGAGGACAAGAAAATCATCCTCACTGCTTGAAGACTCCATTTTGTAATGTTTTGTGAATTGTTTTGCAACAGATTCATTAATTTCGGACCTTTAGGGACCATTCACAGGAGGTGTTTTTACATTTCTTCTGTGATATTTGTTAATTGTTGGTGAATTGTACCCATGTACCAGACAAGCATTATTAATTGTTGCATTGTGTCTCGCTGTTTTTTAAGATGCAGAGAATTAGCTAAATTTGAAAAACGCATTCTGTTGTGGTTCTTTTGGTAAGTGTGATTTGGTTTACATAGAGTTGATTTTTATTGCATTGTTTTTTTATATCATTTTTAAAAAATGATCAATTATACTAAATGAGCAAATTAATTTAACAGCCCGAGTTAGTTTTGGTACATTTCTTGTATCTTTTTTCCTTTCTAAAAACCAAGAACATTAGATTTCCATTTGCTGATTCATTAGTAAAACTTAAAAAAACAAAGTGTTTTAATAGACTTCAGGGGCTCATCGTTTTGGATGAGACAAGACCCATAAAGCAGCCATTTTGTAGCCTCTCTTTATTGCACATGCAATCAGTCTGCTATAGTGATATTATAATGCATTGAATTAAAAATCTATTCCAGTTGGGTGACCTCACACTAAAAAGGTGAGCGGGTCAAAGGTTAGGGTCATTCTTATCCATTTCTCCGCTCTTATGCACAGCCCGGGACGGGTTCATGAGTATAGGAGAGAAATAGGCGCCAAGCGGAAATGAACCCTCACTGGACAGCTGAGGCAATAACCTGAATAGATGTCGTCTCCCAGTGCAATTAAACCCTCCCTGATTACACCTCTCTGGCTATCGATTGGAAACTTTCACTTAATAACCACTAGCATGGTCTCTTATGGTAACCCAAGGTCCAGCCTTCAAGAGCGGGACTGCTTGAGATTTATGTCCAATGGCTTTAGTGACTCCTAAGGGAGTCTGTGTCATTTCTTTATTCCAATGTGTAGAGTGGGACTAACTCAGCTTTTTACACTATGTTATTAAGAGGCAGACATCTGTAGACAACAGGATATTGTTTTGAGTACAAAGATACATTATATTGGAGTTTAGGGTGTGGTGTTACATTATTAAGGATGGTATATTATCCTTTTTAATAATGCATGTCAACACCACAAACAACAATATATTTGTTGACATGCATAACTGATAATAACATGACAGGATTGGGAATTCCTAGTCTCAGTTCCTATCAAATAAAAGCAAAAAGCCAACAAAATAATATCAATTTTAATAAAAAAGTATTTACATTTATTATTTGTTTAGTATAGGGAACACATATTCACTATTAACTATGACTTTTCCCTCAATAAATTCCTAATTACTGCTTATTATTACACTGTAAAAAAAAATCCCAGTAAAATTTATGGTAAAAAAAACGGCAGCTGTGGTTGCCAGAACTTTACCGTAAAAAATACAGTAGCAATGTAAAAAAAAAAATCTGTTAAATTTACGGTAAAATAACGTATTTCATTAACTGATATAATGTTAATTTACCAACCTAATGAAGTACTAATATCTGTTTTGTACCTTTATAATACAGTCACCAAACACAGTAGTTATAAGAGTCACATGATGAATCAAAGTTCATCACAAGCAGATTTTCCACAATCTGAGAAGGACAACACTAACATATAGAAGGTGCACAAAGTGTCATTCACACACACACTAAACACCATCATGGTAACATGCATGAAATTTTAAAAATGCAATAAACATTAATTTAACAACATTAGATATAACATAAAACCCTAATGTACATAACTGATTAGAAAAAAAAATCAGAAAAACTAAGAAGAAACAGAGTTATTTCAATGCAGGGAATTGTCACGCAGGGAATTGTGGGAATGTCAATTTACGTTTTTCCACTGTAAATTTTACAATGAATTGCTATTTTTACTTCCAAAAACTGTGAATTTAACGGTATTTTACCATAAAATTACATTAAATGTACCTTTAGATATATTACAGTTATTCACCTTATATAGTACGGAAACTTTCTGTAAACCAATTGACAGTTTTTCACCGCAGCATTTTTACAGTATTTTACTGTTAAAATCACGGTCATTTTTTACAGTGTAGTTAGTAAGGTAGTTGTTAAGTTAAGGTATTGGGTAGGATTAAGAATGGAAAATATGGTCATGCAGAATAAGGCATTAATGTGTGCTTAATAAGTAAAAAAAAAATAAACAGCCAATATTCTAGTAATATGCATACTAATAAGCAACTAGTTAAAGAACCCTAAAATAAAGAGTTACCGTATTTTTTGTTGTTGTTGTTGGCTTTTGTCTTTATCGGATAGGATAGCTAAAGAATCTTAAATTAACACGAGAAGACTCATATACTTATTACTTATTCAGTAATGCAGTATGGTAATGAAACTTAAAATGTGAGCATAGACAATGTCTCAAGTGCCCACAAACCACAAGGGTTAAGAAAAGTGAAAAATGCATAGCATAATCAAAAATTCATGCCATTCACACCCGAGAGGCAATTTTATTCAAAACAGTCACTTTGCAATGTGTGTAAAAGCTTCTTGAGTCAGGTCCAAACAGAAAGACTGGCTTCAAAAGCAACATTACCTCCATGTAAGAAAATTCACCCTTCACAGCCCGCGTCTTCCCATCATACACCTGTTTGGCTGAGCGTGCCAGCTCGGATCCCTGGACCGCTCGCCGCTCACTCATGTGAGGAGAGCACAGGTTGTCCACGCTACTGCCCTCGGGCACTGCAATGTGTTCACAGCCCCGGCTGGGGAAAAGCAGCGAGGGATGAGAGGGCTAGGAAGAAAGGATTAGAGAAACAATGCTATGGCCTTCATGTCTTTCTGGATGAGGACATTAAAGAGGTGAATCTAACATTGAGCCTTTCACAATATTCCCAGTACAGAGATGCAGGGGTCAAGGTCTTTTAAAATGGTGTCTGTATAGCACTATCTGAACAGAATTAGATTGTTAAATGACATTTGAATTACAATTTTTAAAGGGTTAGTTCACCCAAAAATGAAAATTATGTCATTTATTACTCACCCTCATGTCATTCTACACCCGTAAGACCTTTGTCCATCTTCAGAACACAAATTAAGATATTTTTGATAAAATCCAGCAATGTCACCGAACTTCTCAAGATCCAGAAAGGTACTCAAAATATTTTCATATTATAAAGTGACGAGAATACTTTTTATGTGGCAAAAAAACAACAACAAAAAAACTACTTTTCAACAATATCTAATGACAGCCAATTTCAAAACACTGCTTCAAAGCCTTACAAATCTTTAGTTTGTTTGAGTGCCAAAGTCACGTGATTTCAGCAGTCTGATACGCAAATCAATGATTCAAAACAAAAGATTCGTAAAGCTTCGAAGCAGTGTTTTTAAATCAGCCATCACTAGATACTGTCGAAAATTTTGAGGTGTTTCACTCAAAAGTGGAGGCAGATGAACATGTGCTTGCAAGGGTGGAGTTTAAGTCGACTAAGGGCTGGAATACACTACACAAATTTTGCTCAGATTGCTATGAAATGCTAGTTGCTGAAAGTCCGAGTCAGTCTGCAGATTTGAGTTAACAGATTTCACAGAAAATCGCATGGTGCATGATGCGGACAGACTCCAATCCTTTAATTTCAGACGATGATTCCATTCAATCAAAAGATATCAGACATGATTGATGTTTTGAGCTGATTTTAGAATACATATTGTTTTCATTTGTCATGCATCTGTCATTTACTGGTATGTGCGCCATTATTTTCCACCCCCAAAAAAGCATGTCTTAAACCAGACGCTAATTTGCGCTGCTCTTGGTAGATTGCGGAGATCTGCTGTTCTTTGCGAGTTGTCAGTAGATCATGTGAAAAACTCTCCATTCCCATCTGCTTTTATGGGATTGTGCTCTCACGCTAATTTGCCGTGTTTATTAAATCTGGCTCTTAATCTTTTAAACAGCTGAGAAGATAGTGATCAAACTACATTAAAAAAAATCAAGTTTATAATATATATTACATCAGCACGAGTCAAATTGGACAACTACAGGTACATATCTAAAGATCACTCATTTAACAAAAATGATGAAAAAAGTTCAGTCAAGAATTGAAAATCAGCATCAGAATGCGTAATTTGTGCATAAAAAACATCCATCAAAACCAGCGTGTTGAATAATATTCACTAAACCGGTGAAGTTTTTCGAATGGATTGGCGTTTCTTCTCTTTAGCATGCAGTGTGAAGTATTTCACTCAGTTCTCTGATCATTCTATGGAAGTAAATTAATGCCAAATGTTTTTGAAATAAAAAGCTTGTTGAATTGCTCTAACTGAAAAAAAAATATGCATTACATTAGCTGTACTTGCATTTAGATGCACTGTATTTTTAAGGCTTGCATTTTTATGGGATGAAATTCAACACAGTCGTATATTTAAGCTGTGAATATTTCAATAAAAATATTTCACACACATTTTCATTATTAAAAATTAAATAATTCATATTCACATTTCAAATTTCACTTCCAAGATATTTATTCTGTTTAAAAATACAACCTATAAAATTCGACTAGCAATTTTCAGTCCATTTTATTTCACTTTACAAATTCGCTTCCACAAATTCAGTGGCTCAAATTCGGCAGAAAATTCAACATTTCACATCCGGGAACTGCAGGAAGAGCAGTAGAGTGCCGATGCATCATCTCTATCTGCTGTTAGTCTTCTTCACCAGCAGGTGCCGCTAGCGGCTGTTTAGGAAGACCAAAGCAACGCTAGTAAGTCATTCATTCATAAAAACGGATTTACAGAATTAGAGCAAGCGGTAAGTGAATGTGTGACGATTATCAGGGCCAGTATAAATGCAGAAAAGCTGATAAAGACACAAAAGCTGCATTTATGTTTAATTCAGTGTCTTTACGCTTACTTTCCCTGTGTAGCTACAGCTTTCTGTACAGTGAACAAGATAACGTTATTGCCCGATGCTGGTGTACAGATCAAACGTTAAATCTGAGATAGACATATATTTCTCTCTGTTGTTTAGTTTCCTTAACTTTGTATCGCAGCGCGGTGTTGTAATAATAGGGCTTCCCTCATCCGTCATAGCTGCCATCAGGACAAAAACTCTTAACACAGCTTAATGGACTCGTACAGTGATATAAAAGACCAAACTCGCACCTCATTTGTGATGTAGGTTAGACTATATAGGCTCCAAGAAAGCAGATACTGGCATAAAGTTGATTTGACGCTGAACGTTTGATTATGATATTCGCAAATTTAGGGACCGTCTCTAAAGTTACGACATTCTGTATTCACGTTTCTACCTTCTACCAAACTCTTGTAGACACACATGCACATATACATATTCAAACACACTTCACTCAAAGTACATGCATATATATATATATATATATATATATATATATATACTATTTATTTATTTATTTATTTTACACGTTCATCACACTATTTTTTTTTTTACTTTGTTCATTTTTTATTTTACCTGATCATAGATTAT